>NW_020190994.1:0-270147 GCF_002263795.3 Bos taurus | reverse complement strand
CTCCGTGGTTGTTGTTGAGAGAGCATTTAATATTTTCTGCTTCTGTTAGGTCCATACCATTTCTGTCCTTTATTGTGCCCATCTTTGCTTGAAATATTCCCTTGGTATCTCTAATTTTCTTGAAGCAACCTCTAGTCTTTGCCAGTATGTTAACAGTATCCTCATATTTTACGGGTTAGAAAATCGAGACACAGAGAACTGAAATAACTAGCACATACATAAAGATTAATGTAACTATAACTGGCTATTGTTATTAGTAACTAGCAACAGGACTGAACCGAGACAGCTGGTTCCAGAATCCATAATTATAACCATGGCACCATCCTGCCTGGATATTTGCCTGCCCAGTAGTATCTACCCGCTTTATCCTTGGTCACACAGCTAGTTGATGACCAGGCTGAGCTTATTCCTATCCTCCCTCCAGCCCTCATCCCTGCCTCGACAGGTCGTGTCAATCATCACTTGCAAAAAACAAAGCCACCTTGGGCCTCAGCACAAGTCTAACCACCTGAACAGCGTGGGCATGTACACTGATAAACTAACCCTTCATAGGAACCCAGGTCAGGAGGCTACTTTCTGAAGCAAGACAGGTCAAAGGCCTCAAGGTAGAGGAAGCAACCACTAGGAAACCTTCAGGGACACTCTTCCTTAACACTGAAGATCCACCTGCCACATACCACAAGACCGCTTAACTGTAACCAAAAGTCCATTGCAAAACTAGAGAGCTGATTTTATTGAGCAGGATGTATACATTTAACTGATCTTGTGTTTTAACTAATTTTCCATTACCATTTAGTTAAACCTCAAAGTATGAATGCATGTCAGAGCTCTGTGGTCCCAGAAACTAATGGGCAATGAAACAAAGACACACACAGCCTGTCTCCAATAGAGACGTTCCTGGAAGAAGGTCCTTCCTAGTTAGCTTAACACCATGTAACACAGCCAACATTCCAACAACTTGTCAAAAACATTTCAACACGTTTTCATTATCTGTTGGATGTTTCATATGCCACACAACAAATGGACTCTTAAACCATCCTGCAAAATAAACATTCATTTATCTTTACTTCTGCTGCTACTGCTAAGTCACTTCAGTGTTGTCAGACTCTGTGCGACCCCATAGATGGCAGCCCATCAGGCTCCCCCATCCCTGGGATTCTCCAGGCAAGAACACTGGAGTGGGTTTCCATTTCCTTCTCCAAATTAGCAGTCTAGGACTCACCTAACATTTATATTATACTTCTTCAACAGAACCCAAGATGAACCACTAGTAAAACAGATTATAAGATTATTTGGATATTGGATGAATTGATCTGCTGAACTCTAGAATTCACAGAAGGAATTAAAACTTTTAATTTCTTTTTTTTTTTTTTTCTCCAATTTTATTTTATTTTTAAACTTTACATAATTGTATTAGTTTTGCCAAATATCAAAATGAATCCGCCACAGGTATACATGTGTTCCCCATCCCGAACCCTCCTCCCTCCTCCCTCCCCATACCATCCCTCTGGGCTGTCCCAGTGCACCAGCCCCAAGCATCCAGCATCATGCATCGAACCTGGACTGGCAACTCGTTTCCCACATGATACTTTACATGTTTCATTGCCATTCTCCCAAATCTTCCCACCCTCTCCCTCTCCCACAGAATCCATAAGACCGTTCTATACATCAGTGTCTCTTTTGCTGTCTCGTAAACCGGGTTATTGTTACCATCTTTCTAAATTCCATATATATGCGTTAGTATACTGTATTTATGTTTTTCCTTCTGGCTTACTTCACTCTGTATAATAGGCTTCTTTTTTAACAAATAAAATTCTGCACTGTGCTAATCTCATTTTGCATATAATTTAGCAAGTGGCTATTAAGGCTTTATTGTAAGGGATTACAAAAAAAAAGTCCTATTGTGCACCATGCAAGATACAGAAAATAATGATTCACAAATAACTAACGAACAACTAAGGGAATCATGGTTTTTCCCTTCATTATAGACTTCTCAAAATCATAAAATTATATTAAGAGTTTATGGAAAATCACATCCCTAGCTTAAGAACTTAAAGGTCTTTCCATTTTAAAAAGGATTGGATGATTATAACTATAGCTTTTTAAAATGTTTCTTTGGGGAAAAGTCTTGATTCTTTGTTTCATTCTTTCTAATAGCTTTTTCTTCGCCTGCTTACTATAAAATAAAGCACTGTTATTCTGAGGACAGTTTCTGATTCAGTTACAGACACACATAAATTGCAAGAAAAGCTCATACACTCCTATATTCAGATTTCCTCTGGTAGGAAAAAATAGCTATGAAACTTTTTATATAAAACTAATCAACATACACAGTGATTTTTGTCCTAGCATCTCTTCTATTTTCAACTATCAACCATAATTAGGCATTAAAAGTGTTAACAAGACATAGAAAAACTTGGTGTCTGACTTACCTATCGGATTTCTATTGAAGAACAATATCGGAGCTCTCAAAATGGACTCCAACATTTTGTTGTGCAAAGTTTGTGAAGAATTAACAAGGACATAGAATATCAACAGAGATCTTGTGATGCCAAAAAGGATGGTAGATACAATTAACCCTGAAATAAAGAAACATCATTCAGCACAAGATCTCTGCCTTATACTCAATGATGCTAAAGCATGGTAGGCAGTTTATAAAGATACTGTGTATTTTATTCTATAAGTAAAATTTATACAGAAATTTACATATATAGAATATAGAATCAAATTTATATATATATATATGTAACTACACATATACAATGGATTGTGTAAGAGCTCAATGCTCTTACATATTATAAATTATAAATATAAAATATATTTATAAAGAAGAATATAAAAAACACTATTTTCTTCTCATGAAATAGAAACAACACGGAGGAGAGTGGAAATCATGTAAACTGCAGGCACATTTTAGGTTTTCCTAATTCAATTAAAAGTCTTAATAAAAACTCAGGAGAAAAATGATAATTAATTCCAATTGAGCTATTTCAAATCCTAAAAGATGATGCTGTGAAAGTGCTGCACTCAATATGTCAGCAAATTTGGAAATCTTGGCAGTGGCCACAGGACTGGAAAAGCTCAGTTTTCATTCCAATCCCTAAGAACGGCAATGCCAAAGAATGCTCAAATTACCACACAGTTACACTCATCTCACACGCTTGTAAAGTTATGCTCAAAATTCTCCAAGCCAGGCTTCAACAATACGTGAACCATAAACTTCCAGATGTTCAAGCTGGTTTTGGAAAAGGTAGAGAAACCAGAGATCAAATTGCCAACCCCGTGGAATCATCGAAAAAGCAAGAGAGTTCCAGAAAAAACATCTATTTCTGCTTTATTGACTATGCCAAGGCCTTTGACTGTATGCATCACAATAAACTCTGGAAAATTCTGAAATAGATAGGAATAAAAGACCACCTGACCTGCCTCCTGAGAAATCTGTATGCAGCTCAGGAAGCAACAGTTAAAACTGGGCATGAAACAACAGACTGGTTCCAAATTCGTACAGGAGTACAAGGCTGTATACTGTCACATGGCTTATTTAATGTGTATGCAAAGTACATCATGAGAAATGCTGGGCTGGATGAAGCATAAGCTGGAATCAAGATTGCCAGGAGAAACAGAAATAACCTCAGATATGCAGATGACACCATCCTTATGGCAGAAAGTGAAGAATTAGAGCCTCTTCGATGAAAGTGAAAGAGGAGAGTGAAAAAGTTGGCTTAAAGCTCAACATTCAGAAAACTAAGATCATGGCATCTGGTCCCATCACTTCATGGCAAATAGATGGGGAAACAGTGGAAATAGTGGCAGACTTTATTTATTGGGGGCCTCCAAAATCACTGCAGATGGTGACTGCAGCCACAAAATAAAAAGACACACACTCCTTGAAAGAAAAGTAATGACCAATCCAGACAGCATATTAAAAAGCAGAGACATTACTTTGCCAACAAAGGTCCACCTAGTTAAGGCTATGGTTTTTGCAGTGGTCATGTATGGATGTGAGAGTTGGACCATAGGAAAGCTAGTGCCAAAGACTTGATGCTTTTGAATTGTGGTGTTGGAGAAGACTCTTGGGAGTCCCTTGGACAGCAAGGAGATCCAACCAGTCCATCCTGAAGGAAATCAGTCCTGAATATTCATTTGAAGGACTGATGCTGAAGCTGAAGCTCCAATGCTTTGGCCACCTGATGTGAAGAGCTGACTCATTTGAAAAGACCCTGATGTTGGGAAAGATTGAAGGTGTGAGGAGAAGCGAATGACAGAGGATGAGATGGTTGGATGCCATCACCAACTCAATAGACATGAGTTTGAGTAAGCTCCGGGAGTTGGTGATGCTGGAGGGCCTGATGTTGGAAGGCCTGACATGCTACAGTCCATTGGGTCCCAAAGAATCGGACACAACTGAGAGACTGAACTAAACTGATAAAAAGTAGTTGATCTTCCTTTCCCCTCATTTCAAATATCACTACTTACAGTATGTCCCATAATCTAAAACTCTGGTATGCTTTAGAGCCAACACATGAATTAACAGGGAACAAGAGAAAAGACTTAGCATTTCCTTGTAAACATCTAATTGCAAGTAAGTGTCTATTTACTTTCATGTAAAGTTGCTACTTGAGAACCTACTGTATAGCACAGAGAACTCTATTCAGTGCTCTGTGGTGACCTAAATGGGAAAGAAATCAAAAAATGGGAGGATATATGTATATGTATAATTGGTTCACTTTCCTGAACAGCAGAAAGTAACACAACATGGTTATGGTACAATTATACTGTAATAAAAATTAGTAAAACTTTTAAAAATAAATAATAAAGTAGCTACTTCTATGCCCAAGTAGCTTTAAAGAGTACGAAAAGATCGTATTAAGTTGTAAGTGGACCATCCCTTAAACAACTGAACACATGAGGTAATTAATCTAAGTTAGCAACTAATCGCTCACTAAGTGATTTTTAGAAACATAAAGCATTTGTAAATAAATAACATCATTTAACTTCTTAATTTTATTTTATTTTTAAACTTTACAATATTGTATTGGTTTTGCCAAATATCGAAATGAATCCGCCACAGGTATACATGTGTTCCCCATCCTAAACCCTCTTCCCTCCTCCCTCCCCATACCATCCCTCTGGGTCGTCCCAGTGCACCAGCCCCAAGCATCCAGTATCGTGCGTCGAACCTGGACCTTCGTTTGAATCAGTTCTAATATCATCATTTAAATGTATGTCTTTTCAATGACATAAATGATCACTACTATGCATCAGACAGCTATGAATCAAAACAGCCCTCCAAACATCTCTTCCACTCACAATGGTAAACAGAGTGGGTAAATAGAGTAAATATAATAAATATTCCATTAAGTACTTTTTTTCCATTCAGATGACACATCAGTGTTATTTAAATTCTGAAAGCTGCCCAAATTCCTGAATTCCGTCAATAGGCATTTGCCACCCAGGGACGGGGGAGCCTGGTGGGCTGCCGTCTATGGGATCACACAGAGTGGAACACGACTGAAGCAACTTAGGAGCAGCAGCAGTATCCTATATGAGTGTGTAACAGAATCCCTTCCTCCTTTTTAAGTCTGCATAGTCCACCAATTCAGAAGGTAAACAGCTAATGGGTTTAAGTTTCTTAGCAAGTGATCAATAAAACAAATACCAAATTTCAATGAGTGGATTTTCATATAAATCATTTTTTGTGGAAAGTTTGTACAAACATTTACTGTGGGAATATTTAAATTAAAAAAATTTAATTGGGGTATAGCTGTCTTACAATGTTATGTTAGCTTCTGCTGTACAAGGAAGTGAATCAGCTACATGTATACAAATATCCCCTCTCTCTTGCACCTCCCTCCCCACCACCATTTCCACACCTCTAGGTCACCACAGATCACTAAGCTGAGCTCCCTGTGCTGTACAAAAACAACTTCCCACTAGCTGTTTGTTTTACACATGGTAGTGTAGATATGTCAATTTTCTAACTTACTCCCTTAACCAGAGTCAACCATCTATTCTTTACCTCTACATTTTTACATCTAAAAATTATTACATTTTATATATATATAAAGAGAATTTACACAAATATTTAAAAATACTTTGATTCAAGAAACTTTTTTTATGCTGAAAAGTGTTTCACAGCTCACAAGGCCCTGTGTTTGTCTCTCTCTTAAAGATATGAATCATGACTTTCAGTTCTCAAAATCATCTGTGAAGAAGCTGCTAAAGGGCCAGACGTGGGGAAACACCATGGGAGGGTCATGTTCACCATCAAGTTTACTTTTTCTTCAGAGAAACTACATGATGGTCATAAGAGGAGGCTGAACAAGTGCCACCTCCCCCCTGCCTGTGGGAAAGTGAGGCTTCGTGTAGATTTCATTGCATTTTGGGTCAGACCAGAAATAACTCACTGGTCTCTATTCTACTGTTGCAAATAGCATCTATATTGTATCATTTTTCTAGATTCCACATATATGTGTTAATTATGCATTTTTGTTTTTGTCTTTCTGACTTACTTCACTCTGTATGACAGACTCTAGGTCCATCCATGTCTACAAATGACCCAATTTTGTTTCTTTTTATGGTTGAGTAATATTCCAGTGTGGGCTTCCCTGGTGGCTCAGTGATAAGAACCTGCCTGCCAATGGAGGATGCAGGTTCAATCGCTGGGTCAGGTAGACCCCCTGGAGAAGGAAATGGCAACCCACTCTAGCATTTTTGCCTAGGAAACCACATGGAAGAGGAGCCTGATAGGCTACAGTCCATGGGGTTGAAAATGAGTCAGACATGATTTAGCAACTGAACAACAAAAATATGCCAGTGTATATATGTGCCATAAATGAGATGAAAAGACAACCTTGATAATCCAAAAAAATCTGCAAACTAAGCAATTTTCAAGGGATTAATTTCCAAAATTTACAAGCAGCTCATGTAACTAAAAAAAAAAAAATATCAAAAAAATGGGCACAAGACTTAGACACTTTCCAAAGAAGACAGACAGATGGCCAAAAGGCACATGAAAAAATGTTCAATATCACTAATTTTTCAGGTCAATTCAATTCAGTCACTTAGTCGTGTCTGACTCTTTGCAACCCCATGGACTGCAGGCCGCCCAGCTTCCCTGTCCATCACCAACTCCTGGAGCTTGCTCAAACTCAAGTCCCTCAAGTGGGTGATGCCATCCAGCCATCGCATCCTCTGTCGTCCCCTTCTCCTCCTGCCATCAGTCTTTCCCAGCATCAGGGTCTTTTCCAAGGAGTCAGTTCTTCGCATCAGGTGGCCAAAGTATGGGAGTTTCAGCTTCAGCATCAGTCCTTCCAATGAATATTCAGGACTGATTTCCTTTAGGATGGACTTGTTGGATCTCCTTGCAGTCCAAGGGACTCTCAAGAGTCTTTTCCAACAGCATAGTTCAAAAGCATCAAGTCTTCAGCATTCAGCTATCTTGATAGTTCAACTCTCACATCCCTATGTAGATCAAAACTACAATAAGGTAGGACTTCACACCACTCAGAATGGCCATCATCAAAAAATCTACAAGTGATAAATGCCAGAGAGAGTGTGCAGAAAAGGAAACGTTTTTACACTGTTGGTTGGAATGTACATTGATACAGCCACTATGGAGAACAGTATGAAGATTCTTTAAAAAACTAGGACTAAAACTACCATGCTATGCTATGCTATGCTAAGTCACTTCAGTCATGTCCGAATCTGTGTGACCCCATAGACGGCAGCCCACCAGGCTCCCCCGTCCCTGGGATTCTCCAGGCAAGAACACTGGAGTGGGTTGCCATTTCCTTCTCCAATGCATGAAAGTGAAAAGTGAAAGTGAAAGCTCAGTCGTGTCCAACGCTTAGCGACGCCATGGACTGCAGCCTACCAGGCTCCTCTGTCCGTGGAATCTTCCAGGCAAGAGTACTGGAGTGGGGTGCCATTGCCTTCTCCAAAAACTACCATATGACCCAGTAATCCCACAACTGGGCAATATCCTAAGGACACCATAATCCAAATGACACATGGCCCTCCAGGTTCACAGCAGCACTATTTACAAAAGCTAGGACATGGAAGCAATCTAGATGTCCATCAACAGATGAATGGAATAAGATATTTAAAATTTTAGGTGAAGATGAATGCTATATAAATTCTAAACACTCCTGTGAATAGAGAGGGTCATTTTATTAGTCTGGCAAGCCAAATGTTAAATCAATCACACAGTTGGGGATGAGATAACACTGTGATCTCAAGGTAAGAAAGAGAAGGAATTCTAATCCCACACACGGGATTACTTCCTGCTTAGGTTCTCAAGTAATTAGTGAAGCCCAAGAGAGGAGCAGTGTGGAAGTCTGCATACCTTCAAGGCAATAACACTTTTATTTCAGGACCCTTGCTGCCAGAGAATTTCATGTAAGATCAATAAAAGCCAGGATTTATTCAGACGGAATTAAAACACTCTGAACCACAGGATAGGGAACCCTTTCTAATTTCCTTGCCCATTCACACGATGATACAAGATTTAGCTAAAGTGACTTATTAGAATAGACAATAGCCACATATTTCCAGTGGCTGACTTTCATAATGTGCAATCCTGGTTTAACTTCCAAAACCCAGTGCACAGTAAATTAAGAGTTTTCATTCAATATCTTCCTTCTAGATTTCTAGATTTTAAAAATTATTCTAGTTAATTCACAGCATAAATGCAACTCAGGTTCTTAGTCTCATAAGACATTACCGAATTACTCCTGGAGGCCCTAGTTGCTCACACAACCTCATTGTAAACACCTCAGACTCTCATATAATGGACTAAAAGATTCAACTTTACCTGAATAAACTGTAAAGTACCAGTTCAGATCGAGGATAAAAATTATATCTTCTTTTCCATATACCCTAAAATACAGGTCTCTTTGTATATTCCCCCTATGAAACAGGGAAGAAAAAAATATTACATTATAGATATAAAAAGTATTTACACAAAAATTAAAGAAAAAAAAATACTTTGATTCCAGAGACATGTTTTATGTTGAAAAGTGTTTCCCAGGTCATGAGGCTCTGTGTTTGTCTCCCTTTTAAAGATTTGAATCACAACTTTCAGTTCTCAAAATTGTCTGTGAAGAAGCTGCTAAAGGGTCAGACATGGGGAAACACTATGGGAGGGTCACGTTTCACTATCAAGTTTACTTTTTCTTCAGGAAATTATGTGAGAGTTGAAGAGGAGGCTGAACAAGCGCCACCTCCCCCCTGCCTGTGGGAAAGTGAGGCTTCATATACATTTCACAGCACTTTGGGTCAGACCAGGAATCACTCACCAGTCTGCAAGCCACCAATCCTGCAGGACGTAGACAACCTGGAGCAGGAAACAACAGTCACTCAGACACCGACATTACTGAGCCCTCACACCCCGCTCACTAGGATGGGAATGGAAAGGCTCCAGAACACGGAGGCGATCCTTCCAGCTCAGGCCTGCATCAAACCCCACACCCCAGATGACCACAGGTCAGGGAAGGGCATGCTGCGTTTTAATCTCTCTAAAACATATCCCCTTTTCCCACACAACCTGTCATGTTCACACATCAGGAAGCCTCACTTATTTTGGTCCCCACAGAAAACATAGTTCACAGCAAATCCAAGTGGGCTACAAAATGCAATGATAACAGTATAGATGCTGAGGTTTTTCAAAGGAAAAAGCTTGACAGGTACTGTGATGGTCAGTCTTCTGTGTCAGCACGGCCAGGCCAGTCTCTAGTGATTCATCAAACACTCGTCTAGATGTTGCCATGAAGCTATTTTGTGGATGTGGTTCACATCCATCATGACAACTTCAGTAGAGGAGATCACCCTCAACACTGTTGTGGCTTCGTCCAGTCAGTCAAAGGCCCTTAGAGCAATGTCACATTCACCCAGCTAGATCTCACAACTTCAGGGGCCAGTTCTTTGAGACAAATCTCTTAATACACGTATTTTAAAATATTTATAAAATACAGTATAAATAGTACATAAACATCAAGCTGAGTGCACAAACCAAAATACACACCCTTACATACCTGAGCTGCGATGTTTACTAGAATAAGGAGGATGATGACAGGCCAGCCAGCACCGGCTGTGAAGTAATTCTCATAGGTCTTAAAACTAACTTTTCCTTCCAAATGGTCCTCTAGACGTAGTGTAACCTGTATATTCTCAGTCTGGGAGGGGAAAATGGCAGTTAGAGATGAAATTTTAAATAAAGAACCCCCAAATTTCAAAAGTTCAACACTGCCCTCCACTGCAAAGCTGTGGAGAAAATGACACATCTCATGCACTGGCAGGAGTGCAGGATGGCCCGTCTCCTCTGGAGAAGGATGTGGGAATATCTAGTGAGACCACGTGTGCATTTACCTTTGGACCCAGCCATTCTACTCCTAGGAACCTATTACAAATAAGGACACATCATTTGCATGAGGTCATTCACGTTTGGGTAGCTTTGCTTAAAGTAGATCAAGACTCTGAGCACAAGCACAGCCTGCCTGATTCAAGCATAAATGCAGAAGCTTCTTCCAAAATAACACACAGAATGATGTGGAGCTAGTGTATCCCTCCAGATGACTGTGTCACTCAATGACAGGAACATACAACATACTAAGGGCTCAGAATACTAGCCAAATACAGTAAACTGAGTTCACAGAGTGAGTTGGACTAATATGAGTTTGGATAGCAAGGTACAAGCATATGATCCAAATCTATTTGGTTCCTAAATTTCAGAGAGTGATTCCCAAGTGCGGAATGTGAGGGACTAATCTGAACAGAAGTCAGAAACATCCAGGCTCCTGGGTCTGGATAGTGAAACTTTGGACATGGAGGAATACCTGTGGATGTTTTTAAGGGAGATCTAGTCCATTTCTGTACTTCTGTCTGGAGGACTCAGAATGGATTATACAGTCTCGTGGACCAAGGATGTCTGGGCTCTATGCTGGCCACTGGGATTCAAGGTGGATAAAATGTAGGTCTCAGCATTGAAGGGTAAGAAAGGAAGATGGGAACTAATTACAAAGTATCTGCTGTGAATCATGTCCTTTACACACACTACGTCTGGCCTAATCACAAACCATCTGACACCAAGGCAAAATAATACAACCAGTCAGCTGCAGTGCCAGAATATTCCAACAGACAGGCAAAGTAGCTGATTTAATGCAGTCACAGCAGGACTCAGTCTAAGGGGGTCTTCACATTAAGCCTCAGGATGCATAAGGGAAGCCAGGGGCCACCAGCATGACTAGGATGTAACTAAGGTAAACTGAGGAGTTCTCAGTCAGTGTGAGCCACATTCACCCAGAAATTCACAGCAGTGCACCCACTCCTGATCTCCATAAGATTCTCTATCCTACACTCTAAGGGCTTGCTCCTTTCATGCTCTTCTAACTCTACCAATTTCATGGAACAAGGCTTTGGGAACCTTACGGTCTACTTTGGGACAAACGAAGACATGACCAGAGCAGACTGAAGGTCCCTGAGACCACCAAGAACACACAGACCTGGCACACTACAGGGTGAGAAACTCACATCTTGGTCCTCTGGAGCCGCATCTTTCAGTGAGGGTCTGGGAGACTGGAG
Source organism: Bos taurus (assembly GCF_002263795.3). Classification (NCBI taxonomy): domain Eukaryota; kingdom Metazoa; phylum Chordata; class Mammalia; order Artiodactyla; family Bovidae; genus Bos; species Bos taurus. The sequence goes on along the minus strand of NW_020190994.1, from coordinate 258,567 downwards.
AGACTGAACCAAAGACTCAGATTCCAGAGTGGGAGTTCCTGGAACTGGAGATGGTTCAGACTGCTCATTCCCCTTCTCAAAAAGGGAAAAAATATCTATCTCGGATTTCAGGAACTCAGTGTAAGTCCCCCTTTTCACCATTTTGCCCTAAAATAAAAAAGTTTGAGAGGAATTAATTTACATTCAATAATATTAAACCAACCTAATTAATTAGGAAAAGTTATCTGGTCTTAAATTAGAATTTGGGGGAAAAAATGATCCCTGGGTCTAGAATTCTTGTTGAGAAGTCTAGTACAGTCAACTCAACACAGAACTGAGCATTCTGTTCCCTGCCAAACCCTGTGTTAGGTGCTGGAGGATGTGAAAGAAATGTGGGCTCATGTGTTAAAAATGGAGGACATGGGCATAACTGCTGTGGGCACTCAGGGAAGAGAGAAGTACAGAAGTTGGTGGGAGGATCAGCACAGTCTTTTAGACAACGTGCAAACTGACAGAAGCCTCATGTGAGAAGTAGGATTGTTAAAAGGCAGTCAATTGGGGAGAATATTGTTGGAAAGAAAGCTAAACTTGACAGAGAGGTGGGCACAAGCACACCTGCATATAGGTAAGAGTCACTCATCAACACGTATATACCTGTGGTGGATTCATGTTGATATATGGCAAAACCAATACAGTATTGTAAAGTTAAAATAAATAAAAATTTAAAAAAAGAATGAATTTGGAAAAAAAAATATTTGCTGACCACTGTCATAGTATCATGTGTCCCAGGTGGGACAGGGCATATAGGAACCAGCCCTGGAGAGAGAGATGCATCTCCCTGGTCTCTACAACTGCCCCATAAACTCAGGAAGTTCCCAATGGAATTCAATATTCCATCTGTAAAAGTAATTAAGCAAGGAGGCCACGAGGCTGGAGTGGCTCTAAAGCCTTAGCAGTCTGTGCCCACAAACCAACACCTAAGCCAGAATCAGTGCACTCAGAGCCGAGAAAAAACTTAGGAACTACCAGCCACAAGCGGCCAACCAGGGTTCCCCAGTCAGGCAGCTGCTTAAGCCTCAGCCAATCTAATCATTTTTCCAATGACTGAGAGACTGAACTGAACTGAACTGAACTGAATCTAATCATGCTCTTTGAACACGTGTGACAGACACATCCTTGTACGGTTTCTCTTCCTTACAAAGTCATATAAAATAATGTGCAGATGTTTCACTATTTTCTCACCTCATGAAACTAGATGCGGCTGATTCACTCTGTGACAAATAAAACATTAGGAAAAAAAAAAAAAAAACAACTCAGGATGCAAAACTAACCAAATGAGAGCAGCTCTGGTTACAGCAGGTCAGGTAGAGGGAGATGACCCCTCTCACTGTATCCCCTGAGCTGAGCAACTGGGAGGAAACCAATGAAAGCCTTTGGGTACCATGTGATACTGCAGAGCTAGAAAATTATGCAGGATATACTGTGTCTTGTTCCACTTGGGAGGCAAAATTCACACACCTCTTTAATGAAATCACCACTCGCCACTTCATATCTGTAATATGTACAATGAGATGACAGTACAAAGACAGGAGTTTCACTCAGCAGCCAAGTGCTGACAATTCCGAGGGGACAAGGGGGCAGCCATCCCCCCTCTGCTGCGAGAGAGGGACCAGACAGTGAGGATGGACTCCAACCCATCCAGGGGTGCTCACCAGTGGACAAATGGTTACTTTGTTAGTACTAAAACTGGAGGCAGCATTCTCAAAGGAAGCAATAAGAGGACCCTAAGACATCAGGGACTGGCAAGATAGGTTATTCTCCTGCCACTGATCCTGTGCTCATAACCCTGTCAACACTGGGGTTTACACACTAGAGGTGCCCCCTCTGCACATGAAACCAACTGCTCTCAAGCTTGAGAAACCTTAGCCCTTCCCCCTCCCCATTCCTAGAGGAGTGGAGAGGAGCCCATACAGGGAACTGTTTCTAGAGAGGCAGGGGTTAATAATAATATAGAATGGCAGGAGTTTTAATAATCTTTCTGAGAGTAGACATTCATTTCTTAAGTTAGGGATTTGATCCAGGACCTTGGAACAGTCAGAGGTTAACGATAGAGGTCCTGAGGCCCAGAGACAAACAGGCAAAGGATTGAAGCAAGCAATCACTAAGTCTGAACACTGCACACTAGTCTCCACCCCACCCCCAACCATGCTAGGAGTTGTGGGTTGAATGGTGCTGCTGCCACTGCTGCTAAGTCACTTCAGTTGTGTCCGACTCTGTGCGACCCCACAGACGGCAGCCACCAGGCTCCCCCATCCCTGGGATTCTCCAGGCAAGAACACTGGAGTGGGTTGCCATTTCCTTCTCCAGTGCATGAAAGTGAAAGGTGGAAGTGAAGTCACTCAGTCGTGTTCGACTCTTAGCACCACATGGACTGCAGCCTACCAGGCTCCTCCATCCATGGGATTCTCCAGGCAAGAGTACTGGAGTGGGTTGCCATTGAATGGTGCTCCCCTCCTCATAAAGATAAGTTCAAACATGACACCCATAAATACGACCTTATTTGGAAACAAGGTCTTTGCAGATGTACTCAAGATGAGGTCACACTGGAGCAGGGTGACCCTACATCCAATAAGATCAAAGAAACCCAGACAGACACGGGGACTACAGCCATGTGACATCAGAGGCAGAGACCACAGTGCTGCAGCTGGAAGCCAAGGAACACAAGGAAGGCCGGTGAACACCAGAGGCTGGAAGGAAAGATTCTCCCCTGGAGCCTCCAGGGAGAGCACCGCCCTACCAGCACCCGGATTTGGGACTTATAGCCTCCAGAAGAGGGTGACGATAAACTCCTGCTTTTTTACGTCACCCAGTTTGCAGTGCTTTGTTACAGCAGCTCTAGAAACTGATACCCTAGCCTGAGCCCACACTTCTGTCTCCTCAGCTTTACTAAGACTTGTAACTGCTTCTGCTGTCCCCCGTCCAGTGACCATCAGAGGACTCTCTTAACTCTCACATCAGACCACATCCCTCCTCTGCTCTGGACCATCCAAGGCTTCCATCCCACTTCCGGTCCCCTGCCCCCTGCTCGGAGACCAGGTCCCTCCTGTCTCCCTGCTCACTCTCCTCAGACACGCTGGTCTTCCTGCCGTTCCTCCAACCTGCCAGGTCAGCTCCTTCTTAGGACTCCCTGCCTCAGACCCCCTCTCCCAGGTGACTGTGTGACCCCCACCTTCATGTCACTCAGACCCCGTGAGGCACCAGCTCTTCAGGGAGGCAGCCAGAATGTCAGCCCACCTCTCTCTGTCACATCCTCCCCATAAGAACAGGAGCCCCGTGAAGGCAGGGCCTTGTCCTCCTGCTGCACAGGCTCCCACATGTATTGGGCACATAGAGACCTGGGCAGGGAGACCAGCAACTGGAGACACCAGCAGAGAGGGCATCTCTGACCCCAGTGCTCAGCTACCCAACCTCACTTCTGGTGTTAATGGAAGATGCTCTTTAGGCAAACTATGTATAACAATCACTTGGATACAATCAGGTCTTAGTATCCCTAATTTCTAAATAATACACTTTGACTTAAGTCTAATTTCTAAAAAGTACACTTTGACTAAATAAAATAGCATCATTATCCTTTTAAAATTTCATTAGAACAGTGACAATGTAATAACCATGTGGTTGTACTTTCATACACTTTAGGGTTTATGTGACTTAGAGTATCACAGTGACATTTCTACAGGTCTTTGGATTCATCCTCCAAGGCGTGAACATCGGCTCTGAGAAGAAGGGGGTGAAAAACTGAGGGAGAAGAGGGTGCTTACCATGAATCCAAGCATAGTGACCTGCTGGGAGGTCTGGCTTTCAACACACCTGAGTGCCAGCAATTCCACAGACTTCTATAAACTACTTACATCTTTCAGTATCAGAATCTGACTTGCATCTTTTAGGTACTGCAGCTGATGAGTCACTAAGATTGTGATCTTCTCCTTCAAGGCCTGACGAATACACCTACAAATGTAAGAGGTACAGTATGAAAAAGCACATTAACGGGAGTGCTTCAAACTGAAAAATTATATGTGGAAAACAATGAGACAAAGATCACACAGCAGTCAAAAATCTGTAGTTTAAATACCAAATCAATAATAAAAATTAAATAAACATAAATCAGTTCATCCGACTAGGCTCTTAAATTTGTCAGCAAGAAATTTGAATCTAGCGCTGCTAAAATATTCTAAAAAGCAGTCCAGTGAAGAAGGCACCAACAGCTAAGCTTTTTTTCCCCCTAAAACTCAGGTTAATAATTAATTGCATGCTTCATAAAGAAAAATAACTGAGTAATACTGAGATTCCAAAACTTGACTGAATTAAAATACTATTTTATCACTATTCAGGAATGGGAGGACAAGTATCTATGTCATATAAAAATGTGTACATTCTTAAACAGCTTTCTAGATGATTATTTATAATGAATGATGCACATATTAGCAACAAAAAATTAATAGATTCTTGGTAACCTTTGCCAGAGAACATTTGCTAGACACTTGTTCCCAAAGAATATTAGACAGAAAATGAAGGCCAATTTGGCCTCCATCAGTCTCTACAACATTCCCATTCCAACCAGGAAGAAAGTCTTCTTTCATTAGGACCAAACACATTCCAAATGTAAGAATAGAAAACAGAATCCAAAGGGCCCAAATCACAGTGGAAACCACCCAGTGGCTCAGAACACCCACCAGTTCTCTACAGACAAGACCCCCGCTCACTATTCAACCTTAAATTTTATTCACAGTTAAAAAAAAAAAAAAAAAAAACTGTTCCTCCATTTTAAATGCAGACCCCTAGGGACTTAGCCCCAGGCTCAGCCACAGGGTCCACAACCCCTCCAGGGAAGCAAGTAGCTGGGTCCGGGGCCCCAGTGACCCTAGGCAGGATTCCAGGCAGGTACTCTGTGAGCCCAAGGACCTCGCAGAGCAAATCTCAGGAACCTGGGCCAGAGCTCAGCCTGTGAGTGATTCAGATGGACAGTCTGGAGGCAGCAGACTGCAGCTCAGTCCTTCTCACAAGCCTGATGACATTGGATAAGAGACTAAACCTCAGTTTCTTCATCTCAAACAGCGTCAATGACAACTTCATCCACACGTTCTGAGAAGTCAACCACCAATATGCTCAGTAAGCATCAGTCCCCTTCTCTGCTCCTCCCTAACCACAAGTAGCCCTGTGCTTTGGACTCAGGACAGAAAAGTCCTAAGGGGACACCCTGGACACTGGGTCTGTGATCAGAAGCAAGACTCCAGGATATAGACACATACACCATCACTTCATTAAGTCCAAAAGGAGTACCTTTTGACCTGCTCAGTATTCAAACCTAAGTTTCTGGACTGTCACCTTTTCAGACTTAGTACTAAAGCATTTAAATGGCATTCTTCTCCTTAATTCATAAAAACCTGCCAATAGTCCCTGAAGGCGGGTGTTAACCAAATGTGATGTGCTGTTATGTCCAAGATGGACCAACCCAAAAGTTTTAAAATATTTTCTTCCTCACTTTCCATCACAGATGAGGTAATATAAATAAATACAATGAAGTGATCAGTTAATGGCTTTGAATTTTTCCTAAATAATGCTTTTGTTCAATCACTAGAAAAATAAACTATTTTCCAAGTTTTTAAAGGAAAGATTTCCAAGTCATGTCATACAAATGATTGAATCAGCAATCATTAGTTGTTTAACTGTTACTCCTATATAAAGGATGTGTTAATCCTATAATCCTACATATAATCCTATATAAAGGCTGTGTTCAGAGAAGGTAATGGCACCCCACTCCAGCACTCTTGCCTGGAAAATCCCATGGACAGAGGACCCTGGTGGGCTGCAGTCCAGGGGGTCGAGAAAAGTCAGACATGACTGAGCGACTTCCCTTTACCTTTTCACTTTCCTGCATTGGAGAAGGAAATGGCAACCCACTCCAGTGTTCTTGCCTGGAGAATCCTAGGGACGAGGGCACCTGGTGGGCTGCCATCTATGGGGTCGCACAGAGTTGGACACAACTGAAGCGACTTAGCAGCAAGGGCTGTGTTAAGAGGGGACACATCCCATGGTGGAGGGGATACAAATAAGACAGACAGAATCCCCACCTCCAGTCATTCAATCAGCAGAGGTTTGTTGAGGAGCCAAGCATTGTCCTAAGTGCAGAGGATACACCCACACGTCAAGATGGAAATCAGTACTCTGCACTGTGTACAGGGGGACCTGCTGAGTGAGTGTAGAAAATGCACTATTGCACTGTGACCTGTGCTCCGAAGGAAAAGCAAGGGGTCTTAGATGGGGAGACATGGGAGCCTTGAGACTATCTGGGGAAACATCCTGGAAGAAGACACAGCAGGTGCAGAGGTCCTGGGACAGAACAAGCTGGGCTGAGGCGCCTTCCTGCTTTCACAGCTTAGGAGGGGTAGTTCAGTTCAGTTGTTCAGTTGTGTCTGACTCTTTGGACCCCATGAACTGCAGCACACCAGGCTTCCCTTTCCTCACCAACTCCTGGAGCTTGCTCAAACTCATGTCCATCGAGTCAGTGATGCCATCCAACCTCTGTTGTCCCCTTCTCCTCCCGCCTTCAATCTTTCCCTCATTGGAAAAGACCCTGATGGATCTTTCCCTCTTGGAAAAGACCCTGATGCTGGGAAAGATTGAAAGAGAGGTGGGGAGACTCATAAATGGTCAAGTGCACCCACTGAGAGCTGTGGGAAGACACAGGGCACAGGCGCCCCCTGGAGGAGCAGGAGGGAACGGCAGGGCCCATCCTCCACCTTCCTTCTGTGTCCTGACACACTGCTCCCTGGCTCTGGGACAGAGGGACCAGTGTGTACAGACAGACAGGGGTGAGAAAGGACCCCCACAGAGCCAACACAGCTGGACACCGAGTGTGTGTGGGGACGAGCTGGAAAGGCTGAGGCGGGCAGAAGAATCCTGTTCTCTGTCTGAGGACCTGGAGCTGCTTCAGGAAAGTGAGGGGTGGTGGGAGGGAGGGGGCATGTCCATGAAGGGATGGAGCAGGTGGGTGAGCTGTGTAGACAGCAGCATGGGAGTCTGATCAGGACACACCTGAAGAGCTGATGATGCAGGAGGTGGGGGTCTGGGACGTGGGGCTGAACCAGGACGGGATCCACAGCATGATGAGACTGCATCAGCTCATCCAAGGCCTCTCACCTTCTGCAGGTGACAGAACCCACTTAGTGTTCACAGAATAAAGTTGTAAAACTCACAAACCTCAATGACCTTGGATATAGATTCATGACTGAAGGAAACTGTTAATGGCAAGCAGCAGTATCATCCACTTTTAATACAAACCCTCCCCATGACTAAGCTTCCATGTGACCACCATCTCTCACAGCATATTGTTCCATCCAATTCTCTAACTTGAGAACACTCTCCAGTTGCTGCTGAGTAATTTCCTAATTTGCTTTCATGCTCTCTGCTTTAAGTCACTCTAGAGGTTGTGGTTCTGATCAGCAAACAACAATCTTAAGTTGCTTCTCTCAAGTATCCAAAGTGGTACACCCAAAACATTGGAGAGGATTTTATAAATGTCTCCTGTGTTCGAAAAAGAACTCAGGAGAACTTCTGTGATCAGCACACTATACTTGGTACTAAAATGCCTGCTCTCCCCTCCCTGTGACACGGATGCAATGACTAGCAGATCCTGTTCCTGCCCTGATGAGGAACTTGTGCAGATGCTCACAAGATGGGTGACAGATATTTGTGAGTTCAGGGCAGGGCACTGGGAACAAGAAGGCTGCTATACTCAAGATGCCAGGAGGGTAGGGGTGGGGAATCCCAATCCCTGTCACAGTACTAGCTCCTGTCACTGAACTCATGACAAGGCACAGGCAAACTTAGGAAAGGGGAGTCAGATCAGAGAGCTGGGAGCCATGTCATGTGTCAGATGCCCTGCTCACTCATGTTCTGAAAGATGCACTGCTACTATGCAGTTTTCTTTTAATTGTGGTAAAATACACCTAATGTGAAATTTACCATTTCTGCCATTTTAAGCATAGAGCTCAGTGGTATTAAGTACACTCACATTGTTGTGCAGCCATCACCACCATCCATCTCTACAAATCTTTCATCACCCCAACACTAAGGATGTCTTACATTCGGGCAGGTTCCACCAAAGACTGACAATCACTGCTTAGTGGACGTGGAATCCCAGCTCCTCGTATCCAGAGCTCAGAGTTCTCACACGTCTCCCTCTCAAACACTGGACTCTGCTGAAGTCTCTACGTTGCTATTCTGGACGTTCTGTAAATCAATTGTGTCCCCTCAGATTCACCTGCTGACACCTTAGTTATTAGTACCTTAGAATTTGGTGACAGGGACCTTAAAGAAGTAATGATTACCCTTAGTTATACTGGACCTAATCTAATCTGACTGGAGTGCTTAGATGAAGAGGAGACTAAGACATAAGGACAGAAACAGGCATGTAAATCAATAAGTTAGAACACACTCTCTCACCATGCACAAAATTAACTAAAAATGACTTAAAATCTTAATCATAAGATGTGACACCATAAAACTCCTAGTAGAGATTATAGGCAAAACATTCTTTGACATAAATTATACCAATGTTTTCTTAGGTCAGTCTCCTAAAGCAATAGAAATATAGACAAAAATATACAAATGGGGGCTTCCCTGGTGGCTCAGTGGTAAAGAATTCACCTGCCAATGTGGGAGACAGGATCCCTCCCTGGTCCAGGAAGATCCCACATGTGCAAAGCACCTCAAACCATGCACCACAACTACTGAGCCTACTCTCTGGAACCCAGGAGCTGCAACTACTAATCCCACATACCATAGAGCCCATGCTCTGCAATGAGAGAAGCCATCACCATGAGAAGCCCATGCACCACAGCTAGAGAGTAGCTCCTGTTCATCCCAACTAGAGAAAAACACCCACAGCAACAAAGACCCAGGACAATCATAAATAAATAATTTAAAAATAAAAAAATAAAAAATGAACAAATGGGACCTAATCAAACTTACAAGCTTTTGCACAGCAAAGGAAACCATAAATAAAATGAAGAGACAACCTACACAATGGAAGAAAATACTACAAATGATGTGACCAACGGCTTAATTTCCAAAATATACAAATAGCTCATACAACTCAACAACAACAAAAAATCCAAACAAAAAATGGGCAGAAGAACTAAATAGGCATTTCTCCAAAGGGCAAGAACAGATGGCCAACAGACACATGAAAAGAAGCTCACCATTGTGAATTACTGGGGAAATGCAAATCAAAACTACAATGAGGTATCACCTCACACCAGCTGGAATGGCCATGATTAAAATAACAATGACTGAGAGGGTGTGGAGTAAGGAAAACCCTCCTACACTACTGCTGGGATATAAATTGCTGCAGGCAATTTATGCAGGCAGTATGGAGGTTCCTCAGGAAATTGAAAATAGAATTACCTTATAATCCAGTAATCCCACTCCTTGGCATATATCTGGATTAAACTATAAATCACAGGTACCCCTATACTCAAAGCAACACTATTCACAATAGCTAAAACACAGAAACAACCTAAATATGCACTCACAAATAAATGGGTGTGGTATATATAGACAATGCAATAGTACTCAGCCGAAAAAAATAATGCCATTTGCAAAAACATGGATAGACCTGGAGAATATCATACTAAATAAAGTAACTCAGAAAGAGAAAGACAAATATCACATATCACTTATATGTGGAATCCAAAATATGGTAAAAATGAACGTATCTATAAAACAGAAACAGACTCATAGAAATAGTGAACAGACTTGGGGTTGCATAGGTGTAGGGGCTGTGGGAGAGGGATGGACTGAGAATATAGGGTTCAGTTCAGTTCAGCCTCTCAGTTGTGTCCGACTCTTTGCGACCCCATGAATCACAGCACGCCAGGCTTCCCTGTCCATCACCAATGCCCAGAGTTCACCCAGACTCACGTCCATCGAGTCAGTGATGCCATCCAGCCATCTCATCCTGTCGTCCCCTTCTCCTCCTGCCCCCAATCCCTCCCAGCATCAGAGTCTTTTCCAATGAGTCAGGTCTTCGCATGAGGTGGCCAAAGTACTGGAGTTTCAGTTTTAGCATCATTCCTTCCAAAGAACACCCAGGGCTGATATCCTTTAGAATGGACTGGTTGAATCTCCTTTCAGTCCAAGGGACTCTCAGGAGTCTTCTCCAACACCACAGTTCAAAAGCATCAATTCTTCGGCACTCAGCCTTCTTCACAGTCCAATTCTTGCATCCATACATGACCACTGGAAAAACCATAGCCTTGACTAGACGGACCTTTGTTGGCAAAGTAATGTCTCTGCTTTTCAATATGCTATGTAGGTTGGTCATAACTTTTCTTCCGAGGAGTAAGTGTCTTTTAATTTCATGGCTGCAGTCACCATCTGCAGTGATTTTGGAGCCCAGAAAAATAAAGTCTGACACTGTTTCCACTGTTTCCCCATCTATTTCCCATGAAGTGATGGGACCGGATGCCATGATCTTCGTTTTCTGAATGTTGAGCTTTAAGCCAACTTTTTCACTCTCCTCTTTCACTTTCATCAAGAGGCTTTTTAGTTCCTCTTCACTTTCTGCCATAAGGGTGGTGTCATCTGCATATCTGAGGTTATTGATATTTCTCCCGGCAATCTTGATTCCAGCTTGTGCTTCTTCCAGCCCGGCGTTTCTCATGATGTACTCTGCATAGAAGTTAAATAAGCAGGGTGACAATATACAGCCTTGACATGCTCCTTTTCCTATTTGGAACCAGTCTGTTGTTCCATGTCCAGTTCTAACTGTTGCTTCCTGACCTGCATATAGGTTTCTCAAGAGGCAGGTCAGGAGATACAAATTATTATGTATAGAATGAATAAACAACAAGGTCCTACAGTATAACACAGTGAACCATATTCAATATTCTTAGAGAAACTCTAATGGAAAATAATATTAAAAAGAACGTATGTATGTATATGGGCTTCCCGGGTGGCTCACTGGGTAAATAAGCCGCCTGCAATGCAGGAGATGCAGGTTCAATCCCTGTGTCGGAAAGATCCCCTGGAGAAGAGCATGGCAACCCACTCCAGTGTTCTTTCCTGGAGAATCCTATGGACAGAGGAGCCTGGCGGGCTACAGTCCATGGGGTCACAAAGAGTTGGATACAACTGAAGCAACTGAGCACACACACACATGTATGTATATAACTGAGTAACTCTGCTATACAAAAAATTTAAGACAATATTGTAAATCAATTATATTTCAATTAAAACTTCTTTAAAAAAAAAAAAGGACAGAGACACAGAAGTGCACGTGGATAGAGGGGAGACCATGTGAGGACATCGTGGGGTGGACGCCTCCAGTAGGCAAGGAGAGTGGTCTCAGCAGAAACCAAAGCTGCCCACACCCTGAACTTTCAGCCCTGAGAACTGTGAGAAAATTAATTTCTATTCTTTAAGTATCCCCAACTGTGACAACTTGTATAGACTGAAATGTTTTTGTCCTCAAAATACACACATTGAAACCTAATCCCCACCGTCAAGGTACTAGAATATAGCTGTTGGGAGGTGATCAGGTCATGAGGATGGAGCCTACATTAAAGGGGTTAGTGAGTGTCCTTATAAAAGGGACCCACATGGCTCCCTCATCTCTGCCACGACATGAGGACACAGGAATTGGACCCTCACCAGACACCAAATCTTTTGGCACCCTGATCTTAGACTTTCCCAGCCTCTAGAAATGAGAGAGATAAACTTCACTTCTAATGTGCCTTCAACACATGATGGAGGAAAAGAACTGCCAGCCAAGTACCAGGTTACTAAGTCCTACTCTCTGATTTAAAAATGTTACATCAGCCTTCTTATCCCTGGAGTGTGGATCCATCAACTGCAAGTTGCAGGGGGAAATCTTCTATCTATTCCTCACTCCCTAAAGCACACACCCCACTGTCCACCACACACTGGAAGCACCTTCTGTATGTTCCTGTCCTGACCTCATCATGAGGCAAAATTTCTCTAGGGTGGATCTTCTGTGGAGGGAAGGGAGGGGAAGGAGGGACACCAGGGCTGAGTAAACTGAGTTTCCTGAAGCACAAAGGCTTTCTGGAGCTCTCTTCCCTGATCTCTCTCTACAGGTACTTGGAAGGCAGAGATCATAGAAAATAGAAGCAAACTCACTGTTCGAACAAGTGCCTGCTGATTCCTGTGTCCACTGCGCTAAGCGGATCGTCCAGGAGGTAGATGTCTGCGTCCTGATACACGGCTCTAGAAAACATAGAGAGATGTCAGGATTCATAGGATTCACACTGCCTGCATCTCATCTCTGAGTCATGGCAGTGTCCACCAACTCCATGTCATTTCCAGGAGCCCAGGGAAAGGAGCAAGACCCTGCTTCACACAGGCCAACCCAGTGAGTGGGGTCTGCGTGCTCACGTCCACTAGGAGCCGTGGAGGAGGGCAGGCAGGATGGCAACTGAAACCCAATTTACCTGGCGAGGCTGACCCGGGCTCTCTGTCCTGAACTCAGAGGGGTTCCTCCATCTCCTATCTCAGTTAGATCTTCCTTCAAATTCTGCAAATCCTGTATGGAGATGAAAAATGGAAAAGAGAAAAAGATTTAAAATGTGTTCTCCTCCTGCCATTTTACCTTTTAGTATCTGTTTTTCATACAAGTGTTTAATCAACAGCAATGGGCTTATTTCACAGTGACCATAACCATAACCTGGAAAATTAAAAAAAAAAAAAAAAAAAAAAAAAAAAAACCTCTCAGGGCTCTTCTTTGGTTTTTGTTCTGCATTTTTTCAAAGTATTTATGCATTTGACCATTTTAACAAATATTTACTGAGGACTGATTATACCCAGGCATTCTTCTGGACACAATGAATTCAGCCATGAGGAAACAAAGCCCCTAGAGTTTTTCTCCATGGTGGGAGATGGACAAAATGGAAAATTAACCTCAGTGGAAGTACTGAGGACAAGAAGGAAAAGCAAGCCGGCTCAGGGGGATGGAAAGTGAAAGAGGGAAGTGAGTCCACACTGGGGTGTGAGGGCTCTGCTCAGAGAGGGTGTTAGCAGATGTGGGGGGTGGGGCGCTCAGGAAGACCTGGAGAGGCTGCTCCTCATAGAGGGAGGGGTGAGTACAGGGGCCACGGGGAGATGCCCAAGGGGTTCAAGACAAGCAAGGACACAGGAGAGCAGAGCTGAGTAAGAATGAGGGAAGTGAGGGCAGAGATGGAGCAGGAGGAGCCTGGGGTCACTCCCAGTAACAGGGGGAGGGGAAGAAGGGAGGACTGACATGGTCTGAGGTTTTTTAAAGAATCACTTCTATGCTTTGTGGAAAACAGGAAGTAAGGGGGTGGGGAAGGGTGAGGGCAGATACAAGTGAGGAGGCTACTAGAATAATCTAGGGAGCATTGAAAATGGAGAGACAGGGTCACACTCCAGACACACTTGGAAGGCGGAGTCTGTAAGACCTGCTGACGGGACAGGATGGGTGTGGGCTGTAAGAGAAGAGGACTGTAGTACTGGTGTGAGGAAGCAAGGACAGGGTCTCGATGTTGGGGAAGATGGTGGAGGCAGGTTTAGGAGACTTCTCTTGTGGACAAGCTGAGATGACCTCTCAGTGATGTCATGGTGCAGCTGGACATGCAGGTATGAAGGTCTGTGCTAGAGGCCAGGTATGAGGGCCAGTGGCTCAGAAGGTGAAGACACAGGATTTGTTTTATCTCAAGTTACCAGTTTTGCTGATCTTGGTCTCTGCTTCCCACTTTCAGAGAAGGCATAACACCTGACCAATGTCTTCACAGTGATACTTTAGGCGAGTGACACAGTGACAGACAAGGTCTGTATAAGAAATAGGAACAGAAAGAGCAGGCTGAGCAGGAAAACCAAAAGGAAAGAAACAGTGTGCTCAGTGGGCACCAGCAGATCAGCTGGACTAAACAGATGCTTGTCTGTAGAACAAGGAAAAACCCAAAATTAAGAAGGATATGATGTTTTGACTTCAAGATCTGGTAATCTACCATAAGTTATATTTGAATATTATTTAAGAAGTAAATAGACAAATCATTCTCTTTTCCCCCAGAGTATCTGAGGAAATTAAAAAAAAAAAAAAAGGTGACAAGAATATCCCTAAAATGACAAGATAACAATCAGGTTAAAGTTACACAATTATTATATTAGTAATCTTTGAATTATCTACTAAACCCCTCAGGTATCAACCTAAGATACACAGCACTACTTTATGCAGATGACACCCTCACTTTCTGCCTTTACTTGAGCAAATCTGGGGAGAAAGCAGGTGGCACACTGGTGTCTCCATGATAAACAAGTCCTTTGATCTCCCTAAGTCACACTTTCCTCTTCTACAGAATGTGCTGCAGAAATAAGAGTCACTAAACTCAAGGCTGCTATGAGAATCTACATATGGACACCCTCCATAAATGGAAAAAGGACAGGAATTGATTGTAACTTGCTACTGGTGGCTGATGCTTATTTTCTCATCAAACTAACAATGGGACCCCATGGGTCATAACATGCAAAGCAAATGACCATAAAGAGAAGACAGAAAGTATGTCCATCATAACCCACACTGATAGCCACAAAGATACGTAGACAAACACAGGTTGCCTGTTCATTCAAAATTGAACTGGGGTACATAAAATGAATGGCAGCTATTGCACTGTCATGAAAATTCATCATTATTTCACTTTCTTTCTTTGACAAGTTCAGAAGTTATTACTATCCCTTGCTTTAGTTTTCATGAACAATGAGCCATTTTAAGATAGGTTCCCAGCTCTACACACAAACACACACACACACATGCACAGTCACTGGCCTCTATTTCACTGTTGAAGTCCTTGCAAACTGTTCTACTTAGCTTTTATACTTTAATTCTACGTTATTTCATTTTGTTTCTCGAAACAGTAACATGTCATGGCACAGAAATCTTAACCATGTTCTAGAAAAGGCACTTAAATCCACTCATTCACTCAGCACAGTTAGGGCACAAGAAATGGGCTCTATCCAAGTCTGGTAGCAGGACTGAGAGTGTGTTGTTGACTCTGACAGTTATTTATGGACCAACCCCAAGTGGGAAAAATGTTTCCGAGGATTTGATGTAAAATGCAAGTCAGGCTAATTTCTCAGCCACCATTTTCTGAGTAGGTTAAAGGGAAAAGCCTGACTTGAGCATATATTACTATTCCTCCCACTGACAGGAAGGTGTTTTTATTCACTTTATTTTCCTTTAAGTTAAATTTCACCATTTTCACTGAACAGAAGACACACACACTAGAGGCAAACTAGGAAATGGCGATGCAGGTTTGATGCCATCCATCCAGAAGCACGTCAAGGGCCCTTCAAGGATGGAGGAGACTTACAGTAGAGACACCACCATTTAGTGCTGAAATGGTTAATGTGGGCTGGGCGTGAGGCCCTGGCAGAGGAGTCAAGCAGTGGGAAGAACACACCTTCCTTCACAGCTTTTCTTCCATTTGGAATCTCTCCTCCTCTCACAGTCTATCAATATCCCGCCCATCTTTCCAGGCTCAGCCCAAACACACTCTTCCATGAAACCATCCTGGACTCATCTCTCTTCCTGCTGGGTTCCTAAGGCTCTGTTTACAACTCTCATCTCTCCTGAAGGACTCATCTTATTCTGCTCCATCATTTGTACACGTGCACACAGCTTCTCTCAGTTCCTGGGGGGTAAGATCTGCGCACTAAGCACTGTGCTGGATCCTGACACTGATTATTTCTAATCCTCACAATAAGCTCACAGGAAGCCCTGGCCCGATTTAACAGATGAGGAAACTGAGACTAAGTGAGGTCACATCACTGGTCTGAGGGTAGTTAGCTGTTAAACAGAAGAGCTGGAATCTGAACCAGCTCATGTCAGTTCAGAGTCTTCTGCTCTTTCATATCAGGCTGCCCAGGTGGTGACTGAAGAGCATATTTGAAATGAAGGTAACACTAAACTAATTCAAGTCTTGAAGGCCTCTATACCTAGGCACAGAAGAATCAACACACTTATTATCCTATGATTGTCAAGGCAATCTGAAAAGAGGATGTCCAAGTTGGCAGGAATGTGTTTTTTTACACATTACAAACTTAGAAACATGAAATTACAAACTTATAGGCATCCAAGAGGGGTTTGTAAGGTCAAATAATTTATGTGGGAAAATATCAAATTAGAATTTATCAACATGATACCTTTAACTATGTAATGCCTAAAAGTTTTTAAAAGCCTTAAAAGCTTTTTATAAAAACTTGTTTAAAAAGTGGTTAAAGATGATATACAAACAAATGTTATATACTATATTGCTTATGGTAACAGAATATGTTTATTGTGGATTTATGTGGCATTTGGTCCCATCACTTCATGGCGAATAGATGGGGAAATGCTGCAAAGAGATGGGAAAAAGGTGGAAACAGTGACAGATTTTAATTTCTTATGCTCAAAAATCACTGCAAAGTGTGACTGCAGCCATGAAATTAAAAGCCCCTTGCTCCTTGGAAGAAAAGCTATGACAAACCTAGACAGTATATTAAAAAGCAGAGACATCACTCTAACAAAAGTCCTTATAGTCAAATCTATGGTTTTTCCAGAAGTCATGTCCGGATGTGAGAGTCTGACCATAAAGAAGGCTGAGTGCCAAAGAAATGATACTTTTGAACTGTGGTGCTAGAGAAGACTCCTAAGAGTCCCTTGGACTGCAAGGAGATCAAACCAGTCAATCCAAAAGGAAATCAATTCTAAATATTCATTGGAAGGACTGTGGCTGAAGCTGAAATTCCAATAATTTGGCCACATGATACAAAGTGCCAACCCATTGGAAAAGACCCTGACCCTGGGAAAGACTGAGGGCAAGAGGAGAAGGGGGAGACAAAGGATAAGATGGTTGGATGGCATCACCGACTCAATGGACATGGGTTTGAATAAATTCCGAGAGATAGTGAAGGACAGGGAAGCCTGGCGTGCTGCAGTCCATGGAGATGAAAAGAGTCGGACAGGACTTAGTGACTAAATAAGAACAATGAAATGTTTACAGATGAACTAATCTGAGATCTAGGATCTGCTTTGGAATACCAGGGGATGGGGCGGGGTGTTGGGTGGAGGGGTGGCACAGGGCAGGGGTAAAGACCCAGCAAGACTGGCCACCAGCTGACCTCGACTGATCCTGGGGGTGGGAACATGAGGGTCATTACAAGGTGCTCTCTATTCTTACAAATTTTTGTAATTGTCAATTGAAAAAAGAATCTAAAAGTAAATGAAACTTCACCAAGTTAAACAAAAGCATTCTGTGACCATCATTATCACATCAGAATTAAAACAGCAACGTATATGACTGCCTACTTACCCAGAAGTCCAGCTTAAACAACAAATAAAAGACCTTTCAAATTAAAAATAAAAAAGAACTTTCAACAAACCTTAGATTTAAACCAATATTATCATTATTTGAAATACGAGTACATGCAACTCAAGAGCCATTACTCACCTCTTTCAAAGCACAAGCCTTTATTACTTTTTCATATTGTTCCTTTTCATATTTCTTCCCAAATAAAATGTTCCTGGAAACACCCAGGGCTGCTGAGAAACATACGCAATCCGCCCATGCTCGCTGACCTTTCCCTGGCTCAGGGGCAGCTCCCCCAGCAGAGCGCTTAACAGTGATGACTGAAACAGACAGTAACACACACAGGTGAACAGGGTGCACTCAGCAGGGAACATGCCCCGCAGCACAGACGACCCCACCCTGGAGCTTGATCGAGAATATCAGAACAGGATAAAGTACAGCTCTGGAAGTTGCAGGGAAAAAATGGAAAAGAGCACTATTGGTCAATGTAAACTAAAGGCTGATAAGGAATATTAAGATGATAACAATCTATTCAGCCTGAGTTCCCCCAGATTAAATGCTCTACTCAGCAAAGACTAAGAATATTTAACATCTTTCACTAGCAGAACAGACCAGCAGGATGTGTATTTTCTGTATCTGAGGTTTAATGCAGTTGTTCCTGCATCTGGGTATCTTTTACTTGACAAATAGTTGTTCTTAAAAAGGTATGTGGGTCTTCCCTGGTGGTCCAGTGGTTAAGAATCCACCTTCCAGGATGGGAGGAAGGGATAATTAGGAGTTCAGGATAGACAGGTACACACTGCTGTATTTAAAATGAATCACCAGCAAGGACCTACTGCACAGCACATGGAACTCTATTCAATGTTATGTGGCAGCCGGGATGGGAGGGGATATGGGGGAGAATGGATACATGTGTACGTATGGCTGACATACACCCTTCACTGTTCACCTGAAACTATCACAACATTGTTAACTGGCTACAACCCAGTACAAAAGACAATGCTAAAACAACAACAACAACAACAATAATTATATCCAGATAATAAGATAAAAAAAAAAAAAAAAGAAGAAGAAGAAGAAGAATCCACCTTCCAATGCCACAGGCTCTGGTTAGATCCCTGATCCCCTGGTCAGGGAACTAAGATCCAAATGCCCCAGGGCAACTCAGCCCACATGCCACAGTTAGAGATCCCATGTACTCTATGGAATCAATGCAACCAAGTAAATATAAGTTAAAAAACTTTTTTAAAGCTATGTGTGAATAGAATATCCAAAGATTATCCAAAGAGTATATCCAAAGATTATTTAAAAGAACTCTGAGGTTGTTGTATTTGAAGAACAAAAGCCCACCATGCCCAAGGAACTCAAATCCTAGGCTCTGTGACAACCTAAGGGGTAGGATGGGATGAGAGGTGGGAAAGAGGTTCAAGAGAGAGGAAACATATGTATACCTATGGCTGATTCATGTTGATGTATGGCAGAAACCAACACAATATTTTAAAGCGATTATCATCCAATTAAAAATAAATTTTTTAAAAAGTCCTTCATGGAGGAAATCATCACACTTTCACATCACACATTTAGGTTTCTGTATTCTGTTGTACAAAACACAGGACACTAAGTGCACCTACACATGTCCTTCAGATCTCTTGTAACACAGAGAAATGACATGCCTATGTCCATGCCATCAGAGCACTCACCACTCTGGGCTGACATAACCTGCCTGTGTATCTATCTTATCCCAGAACCTGGTTGCCTCTGAACAGCAGAGGTGTAGGGGTCTTGCTCACATCTGTATCTTTATCTCCAGCACATGGTTACACATTCACTACACATGCACTAACAGGATTGAGTCAAGTCATGTGAGGAAATGGTCAGAGCGTCCCTAAAGAGTCTTCACCACCTCCAGACTTCCTGGAAGGGCTGCTGTGACAAAAAGAAGTCCCCACTGTCTCTGTCCATCCTGAACAGCTGTCACATAAGTAATCTCCTTCTCTGAAACATCCAATCTCCCGACTAGCAGTTTCCAAATTTGCACCGTGAAGCACCAAGAAGGAAAATGCAGTGTGCATTTATCCAGGTTTATTTGCCACTAAATCTTGCAAAACAAATGTTCCATGGAACACTAGAAACACTGTTCTAGGTACACTCAGCTCTGGGCTCAACTCTGAGGATTTAACAGGGGCTGTGGAGTTGCATCAGGCTGACAAAAGGCATCACAACTTACCTTTCCTGCTCCCACAGGTCCAATCACAGCTAACAGTTCACCAGGTCTGACAGTAAAGGAAAGGCCTTGTATGGCTGGGGTTTCTGATTCCTGCAAATTAAAGTTTATAAAAATGTACCTATTTCAATAAAGTAACACATATTACTTTAGAAAGTAGAGAAAATAGCGTAATAGTCATTGATATGCTAATATTAACTCATATTTTTCTTCTTCCTATTTTAAAGATACTGTGTTCTGAAGGCCTTTTCATCCAATCCTATCTCTTAGGGGGTCTGAAGTAGTTTTAGTTGCCTTTAGGAAGCCTCCTTCTTTTACCAGATTTACATACGGACACAGCTCTAGACACCCACAGAATTTAAGTAGGAGAGATGACAAGACACCTGCCTGAAATACAAACTGAATGATGCACACTTGTTTATTAAAATAATGTACTTAATAGAATATTCAGTGTGGGAGGGTTTTAATCATTTATAAGTTTTCATCAGGACCCTTGGTTTTCACTGTCTCATTAATCTCCACAAGACAGTAAGTAGCATAAGAACCCGGTATGCCTGGCCCTTTACTAAATAAACTGAAAGTGAAAATTGCTCCATCCTGTCCAACTCTTTCCAACCCCATGGAATATCTAGTCCATGAAATTCTCCAGGCCAGAATACTGGAGTGAGTAACCTTTCCTTTCTCCAGGGGTTCGTCCCAACCCATGGATCAAACCCAGGTCTCCCGCATTACAGGTGGATTCTTTACCAGCTGAGCCACAAGGGAAGCCCAAGAATACTGGAGTCCGTAGTGTTAACTACAAAGCCACACTTACCAAGGGCATGGCCAATGAGTGAACTACAAAGGCATTTGCCATCCGCCTCTACAGAGATTGAATCCCACGCTGCTATAGCTGCTGACTTTCAACAACCCCTGAGGGAGTTCATGGTGGAGTGAAGCACTCTACTGCAGGGAATCTGGTGGGACAGGCCTTTAGATAATTGGATGTTTTTAGGAAGAGATTTTATGATCTCAATCCTTGCATCTCCTCATATCTAGAGAAGCACTAAATCCCTGCATGGTGACATCAGATCCTCATGACTAGGGAAAAACCCTTTTGTAAAATGAGTACTTCATGGTATTGAACTCCCCCTTCAACAAAACCTTATATATTGACTTTCCCCCACTGCCGCTTTGGAGCAGTCTCTCAGAGCTATCTGAGATGCTGCCCCCCAGGCTGTAGTCCTCATTTTGCCTCTCCCTCGGAGGCTCTCTCACCCATGACCTAACCAGACAGCCTTAATTACTAATGACCCCAGCAAGAGGCACAGTCCTTCTACAGACAAGGCCTGGAGAACAGAAAAGGGTGTTCTGTACTACAATGCAATTTGCACAGAAGTCTGTGACCATGTTATTAAGCTCTTGAAAGAACAAGATAGTTTATTCTAAAATGCTGCATGCTGCTGCTGCTAAGCAGCTTCAGTCGTGTCCGACTCTGTGCGATCCCATAGACAGCAGACCACCAGGCTGCCCCGTCCCTGGGATCCTCCAGGCAAGAACACTGGAGTGGGTTGCCATTTCCTTCTCCAATGCATGAAAGTGAAAAGTGAAAGGGAAGTCGCTCAATCATGTCCGATTCTTCATGACCCCATGAACTGCAGCCTACCAGGCTCCTCTGCCCATGGGATTTTCCAGGAAAGAGTACTGGAATGGGTTGCCATTGCCTTAGTTTGGCACAAAAGTAATTCAATGGACACCTGCACACACTGGGTGGGGAGAGGGCACAGGGGACAGAGAGACAGATGCAGCATTGGGTGCCCCAGGTCCACTTGAACACTTGCAGGGAGGATGTGATGTCCAGGCTCTCCCACCTGCTGCTCTGGGCCGTGGGCTGCCTGGCCAAGCTCTGTGTGATAACCAGCTCAGGGCACAACCCTGGCCCTGACATGACCATAGCCCAGCTTTACTGAGCACCACCACGAGAGCCCCAGTGCCACCATTCCTCAGGGGCACCTCTCCAGCACCAGAAATCTGGGAAACCACAACAGCTGTGTTTCCTGTTTTAATGCTACAGTTGCTAATACTACTGCTTTTTGGACTGAATGAAAGGTAAAAGGTACCCCTCTAACTCTGACCTCACAACCTGTGCCAAAGTCTGCCTCTGAGGCAGCCAGGTTCTTTGGAGGAATTGTCCTTGTCTTGGGTGTGCAGGCTGTAATTATTTTCTCTGTAAATTCTGTAAATCTAAAACACAAAACTACCACACTCTGTGGGCTTCCTCCATTCTTTACCAGATGGTAAAGAATCTGCCTGCAATGTGCAAGACCCAGGTTTGATCCCTGGGTGGGGAAGATCCTCTGGAGGAGGGAATGGATACCCATTCCAGTATTCTTGTCTGGAGAATTCCATGGACAGAGGAGCCTGGTGGGCTACAGTGAATGGGGTTGCACAACATGACTGAGTAACTAACACTAACCCCATCCTCTGAAAATAGACCTGCAAAATTAACAAGGACTGAAGTGTAACTCATTGAAACCAAAACATTATTTTGCAATATGTCCCATATGGAAGATGCTATTCCAGGATCTTTAATTTTTTAAAGGATGCATATAGAAGCATCACCCTTGAAAAAAAAATCAGTTAAATCATTTTGCTCAAAGGGAATATTTAAAATATTCTGCATGAATCCTTCTGGGCTGTTTTTTTTTTTTTTTTTAAAACCTCAAATTGCTGCTGCTGTGGGATTAGAATCTCTCTCCTTGACATGCCAAATGTAACTCTGTAAGTGATGGAAAACACTGTCCTGTGCAGAAAACCTCATGATCCTTTTGCGGTTGCAGTGAAAGTTGCTCAGCAGTCCGCAGGTAAGAATATTAGAGTAGCTTGCCATTCCCTTCTCCAGGGAATTTTCCTGACCCAAGGATAGAACCTGGGTCTCCTTCATTGCAGGCAGATTCTTTACCAATGAGCCAACCAGGGAAGTCCAATTTAAATGTAGTAATCTTAAAGCCTGAAAGCTGCATTATTTTTATGCAAACTCAGAATGTACTTAAGTGACGAGAATTGAGAAGAATATGCTGAATGAGCATCAATCAGGTAGATTTTAGGCTATCATTTCAAAAGTGGAATAATAAGGTGCATCCATGTTTTTGTAAATAGCTGTGTTCCATACATCTGCACTGCTTTGTAATATTGATTCAGTAAAAATAAAACATCATTTATTTATCTATTCTTTGGTCAAAGGACGTTTGTGTCACTTCCAACATTTTATAATTATTAGTGTTGCAGTCATGAATACTTTGCATGTGTCTTCTTGTATACTTCTGTGATAATTTTTACAGAAAATTTTAGATTTTACTTTAATATCTGTTAATAAGAGTAGAATGATTGCTTTGTAGGGAGTGTAGATGTTTTTTTATACTTTACAAGATAATATCAACATGTTTTCTGAAATAAATCCAAAATTGCAATCCAAAAAGAATAAATAAATAAAAATTTAGTATCCTTAGAGTAAAATTTTGTGCTATAACAATTATTTTTTTCTATATGGAGTAAAAGATGCCATGTTCCAGATTTAAAGAAATGAATGGAAAGGATACAAAAATAGCAAAGCATAACAGATTATTTATTGTTCATACTTGTAAAGTACCTTGTATCATTTAGAAACGAAAAACAATGCCTTAAAGACTAGGCTTAATGTAAAATGTTGGTGATTTGCTCTCTCACATTAAAGAAGGGAAAAGTTGGTCTGAGGATGTAACTGTTGATGTGAGCAGTAAAAAAAAAAAAAAAATCTGCTTTAAGGTACCATACTGTTAGTATTTAACTAAAAACTTACCTACTTTATTCCAAGTCTGAGTAACTTAAAGGATTTATACAAAATCAAAAACCTTTTTCTATTGAACCATGCTGAATTTTTCTTATGACTGTTAAAAAGCATAGAGTTGATTTAATTATATTTTCCTTTGTACTTCAAAAAAGTATCCTAACATTGTTCTACCTTAAAAAGATTTCCACCAAGCTTTCTTAAAAAGTAACTTCTATGAGGTAAGAAAGAAGATATTTTACAATCATTTGCTAACTCTTTAATGAGACAATCATTTTAAGTTTTAACACAGTAAATGGGAGCAGTGCAATTTCAGAAAAAAATTTTAGTTGATCAGATTGCTGTAGATTTTTAATGATGATTGCCCTGGGTAAACAGATCATACTTTTTCTTTCCTGTCTATCCTTTCTCGGTTTCAATCCCTATGGTATAAGCCTGCATACTTTCATTTCTTTAGTTTCCTTATGAAGCACTAGTTTTTTCAGGTTTAGAGAGATCCTTCTTCCCTGCCTTTGACACATAGGATTAGTTCAGGGGCTTAAGTGAGCTTTTGCTCACTAAGTCTCCAGGTAATTAAGGCTTTTTTGTTTCAGGTTTCTTAGATTCTTTACCAGCTGAGCCACAAGGGAAGCCCTTCTTTAGCCTACAGTGGCTGAATTCAGCACGTGGTTTTCAATATTTTATAATAAGAAATGACAAGCTGCTTCTGACCATTTCTTAAGCCAAATTTCCTTACATTTAGATAATTAAAGATTCACAAAATAAAGATTTACTATTTCGTCACTGCTTGCTGGTACAGCTATGGTTTATTTTACTCGAAAGTTTATACATACCCCTAATGTTTTCAAGTATTTAACTTATATACTTATTTAACTTATATGCAGAGTACATCATGAGAAACACTGGACTGGAAGAAACACAAGCTGGAATCAAGATTGCCGGGAGAAATATCAATAACCTCAGATATGCAGATGACACCATCCTTATGGCAGAAAGTGAAGAGGAACTAAAAAGCCTCTTGATGAAAGTGAAAGTAGAGAGTGAAAAAGTTGGCTTAAAGCTCAACATTCAGAAAATGAAGATCATGGCATCCGGTCCCATCACTTCATGGGAAATAGATGGGGAAACAGTGGAAACAGTGTCAGATTTTATTTTTGGGCTCCAAAATCACTGCAGATGGTGACTGCAGCCATGAAATTAAAAGACACTTACTCCTTAAAAGGAAAGTTATGACCAACTTAGATAGCATATTCAAAAGCAGAGACATTACTTTGCCAACAAATGTTCGTCTAGTCAAGGCTATGGTTTTTCCTGTGGTCATGTATGGATGTGAGAGTTGGACTGTGAAGAAGGCTGAGCGCCGAAGAATTGATGCTTTAGAACTGTGGTGTTGGAGAAGACTCTTGAGAGTCCCTTGGACTGCAAGGAGATCCAACCAGTCCATCCTGAAGGAGATCAGTCCTGGGATTTCTTTGGAGGGAATAATGCTGAAGCTGAAACTCCAATACTTTGGCCACCTCATGGGAAGAGTTGACTCATTGGAAAAGAGTCTGATGCTGGGAGGCATTGGGGGCAGGAGGAGAAGGGGATGACAGAGGATGAGATGGCTGGATGGTATCACTGACTCGATGGACGTGAGTCTGAGTGAACTCCGGGAGTCGGTGATGGACAGGGAGGCTTGCCGTGCTGCGATTCATGGGGTCACAAAGAGTCGGCACGACTGAGCGACTGAACTGAACTGAATGTTTTCAAGTGCCTTAATTGTTTAATATCTCTGGCATCAAAAGTTTCTGGGAAAAGGTACGCTTACCTCACATTTTTGTGTCTCCCTCAGTAGTAACAGTATAGGTACCTCACAAAAAAATGTTATTATGGTGCCATGGCTGTTAGTTTTTAATAAGTGTTATAAGAGATAACTGGAGAAGGCAATGGCACCCCACTCCATTATTCTTTCCTGGAAAATCCCATGGATGGAGGAGCCTGGGGGGCTACAGTCCATGGGGTCACTAAGAGTCGGACATGACTGAAGCGATTTAGGAGAAGCAGAAACAACAGCATAAGAGATAACATTCAGTTGAAAATATTTAGAATTTCCATTCTCCCAAAGTGGTAAAAATTAGCTGCAATTGCATAATTATCATTTACCTAGATAGGAATACCTTTGCGTTGCTTTGCTAAATCACTTAAGGCGTGTCCAACTCTGCAACCCTATGGGCTGTAGCCCACCAGGCTCTGTCCATGAGCTTCTCCAGGCATGGATACTGAGGGGGCTGCCATTTCCTTCTCCAAGGAAACCTTGCTGCACAATGTTAACATTGTAGCTATTTCTGTGAAAATGTAGCTGATGAAGCCTCTCATCTCTGTAATTTTGAATTCTGCTCTAACAGAATCATAATATGGAATTAGATTTTATGAGAAAAGCCTTACAGCAGAACTCACAGCTTTTTCTCCTCTTCCTTTAGCAGTTTAGTATCTTGAGTTTTTAATAATTTATTTTTTTTTACTCTAGAAAGAGTAGATTCAGATTTTTCATCTGATTTATTCACACAGACTTTAGTACAACTAAAATTCCTTATTTGACCTTACATATATTTGTTGCACAGGCAGACACTGCTGTATACTGATATTTTTATTTCAGTTCATTAAAAACTCTAGGACCAATCTGTATCATATACCAAATTGATTTAAAATAAATCTACATATTTTCTCAGAACGAAAAAAATCTGCTAACGAGTCATACAAAGTATGTGTTAGCAATCATATAGAGTGGCCTTTATAATGGAATTGTATCAAGTGCTTTCTATAACTGTTTCAAAAGCATTATGATGAGAAACACCAAGCAGGAGGTAAATCCACTGTATTAAGGTAGGGGACATGGTTTTATGTATCTGGGAACAAACCACCGGTTGTCAGTGGGGATGGCAGTTGCTGAGTCAGAAGCAGGTGAACATGATGCAGGGCACACCACAGAGTCACAGACACGAAAGACAGGGTGAGTCTAGTCAGGACTCATGCTCTGTGGTCCCCACTCTGACAGCAGCCAGGCTCCTACGCTCAGCTCCGGAGGGTGGACCCTCTGGTGGAGTTTCTGATCTAACCTGAGAGCTTCTCCTACCTTAATACAAGAGTCCCTCCAGCCCTGGGTATGGGAGCAGCTTCCTGCCTTTGATAACCCCTGGGTTGTCTCACGCACTACTCTTTTTCCCTTTCTGTTTTTTCCTCCCTCTTTTATTACCTGTGTAACTAATTCCCTGCATGGAACTCCCTCTCTTGTGGTAGGATTCTGTTTTCCTGACTAATTCCACATACAGGAGGGTGTGCACAGAAGATCAAGGAACCAGGGGCTAGGGGAACATTTCATTTGGTAAAGGGGCTGCACTGTGTGTGTGATACTGACAATTTCTTGAGACCAGACCCTGTTGTTTTTTCTGTTTCCCTGAACCTAACAAATAAACCAAGTGTTGGAAATCACAGTTCTTCTTGTCTGCTTCCACGCAGTGTAATCCTTTAACTGGGAATCACTGGTGCTCACATGCCCACCTACTATCTCCTCCCAGCCCCTGGCTGCCACCAAAGTATCCAAAACCATCCAGAAGCTCAGGATGCAGGAGACCCACCCTACCCCACAGCCAAGATCCAGATCATGGCCTCACTCTATGAATAATACAGTGGTCTGATAATCAAGGCAAAAAAAAAAAAATGTACACTGATTTCCCAAAGCCTATTTAACAACTGGTTGTGTATTTGTTAGATAACCCATATCACACTGTAACACTTAATCTCTCCAATTCTATAAACGCTAACATTACAAATGTATATAAAAGTTCAAAGTGTACTAATACTTTGAAAACTCTCTTGAAAATGAGATAGAGAGCAATATGTCAAACATCTTAGATTGATTTTATACTTAATCTCCATTAGATACAAATCTTAATCCCAATTTTGAGAATTATTATAACATACTTTCAGTAAATGAGTAAGACACATTTTACACCATGGGTAAAATCTAAAAATTCTCCAATAAATCTTTCACAGTTGTCTGTTAGCAGTCAGGATCTTGGAATGGAGGATTTGTTACCTCATCCCAAGAAGCAGTGAAATCTTTCACGTCCACTATCCTTTCACCATCTGATGGCAGCTGAGGGTTGAGCTGTGTTATTTCATTAAGTAATAAAAAATTCTACAGAAAAGAGAAAAAAAAAAAAACAAACAGATTGTTAAACTGCAGGAAGCAAAACAAAAAAACTGCTTTCCTGGGATTTGCAAACTTTGAACAGTTTAAATACTGTCTTGTTAAGAGTATTTAAAGTATTAGTTCACATCAGAACATATTAATAACATATGGAACTATATATACTACTTTTACTCCTCATGGTATATATCAATATAATCACATAATATAGTGTACTTGTTGTTCAGTCTCTAAGTTGTGTCTGACACTTTGCAATCCCATGGACTGAAGCACTCCAGGTTCCCCTGTCCTTCATTATCTCCAAGAGTTTTCTTAAATTCATGTTGATCGAGTCAGTGATGCCATCTAACAATCTCATCCTCTGTAATTCCCTTCTCCTCCTGCCTTCAATCTTTCCCAGCATCAGGGTTTTTCAATAAATCAGCTCTTGGCATTAGGTGGCCAAAGTATTAGAACTTCAGCAAAATACCTTCAAAAGAATATTCAGGGTTGATTTCTTTTAGGATTGACTGGTTTGATCTCCTTGCTGTTGAAGGGATTCTCAAGAGTCTTCTCCAACACCAAAATTAAAAAAAAAAAAAAAAAATCAATTCTTCGGTGCTCAGCCTTCTTTATGGTCCAACTCTCACATTTATACATGACTACTGGAAAAACCATAGATTTGACTACATGGAACTTTGCTGGCAAAGTAATGTCTCTGCTTTTTCATATACTGTCTAGGTTGGTCTTTGCTTTTCTTCCAAGGAGCAAGCGTCTTTTAATATCATGGCTACAATCACCATCTGCAGTGATTTTGGAGCCCCAAAATATAAAGTCTGTCACTGTTTCCATTGTTTCCCCATCTATTTCCCATGAAGTGATGGGACTGGATGCCATGATCTTCATTTTCTGAATGCTGAGTTTTAAGCCAGCTTTTTTACTCTCCTCTTTCACATTCATCAAGAGGCTCCTTAGTTCCTCTTTACTTTCTGCCATAAGGGTGGTATCATCTGCATATCTGAGGTTACTGATATTTCTCCCAGCAATTTTGATTCCAGCATGTGCTTCCTCCAGCCCAGCGTTTCTCATGATGTACTCTGCATATAAGTTAAATAAACAAGGTGACAATATACAGCCTTGACATACTCCTTTACCAATTTGGAAAAATTCCACTGCTCCATGTCCAGTTCTAACTATGTTTGCTTCTTGACCTGTATAGAGGTTTCTCAGGAGGCAGCTAAGGTGGCTTGATAGTCCCATCTCTTGAAGAATTTTCAACAGTTTTTTGTGATCCACACAGTCAAAGGCTTCAGCAGATTCAATGAGCAGAAGTATATGTTGCTTTTTCTGGAATTCTCTTGCTTTTTCAATGATCCAATGGATGCTGGCAATTTGATCTCTGGTTCCTATGCCTTTTCTAAATCCAGATTGTTTATGTGGAAGTTTTTAGTTCACATTATGGTGGCAATTACAAATTTGAAAAGAAGAGGGGCAAATAGAGAGAGAGGATTAAGCAGTAAATGAAAAAAGGACTGTGTCAAAAAGGCAGATCCAAAAGCCAGGCTCAGACATCAACAAGAAAAACAACTGTGGAGGAAAGAACTAATTTCAAACACAGAGAATTAAGTGAATCCGAGGCCACTCTTCCTATTCAAGAAGCAGAGAGCTTTCAGCAAATTCCTCCCCTCCCAGTCCAGAGAGGAATCTTATATCCCAGGACTGTGCACAGTCACTGCCTAGTCACTGGGTTAGCACAGGAGATGCAATCTGTTTGCTTCTCCTGCCTTCAGACATTTTAATCACTCTGAAGGCATCACTACACTAGAGCCCTGTGCTGCTGCTACTTATATATACTACTGTCACTACATAAGAGAACCAATCTTATGATTTCTGTAATGCACATCTACACATGGACATCACCAGATGGTCAACACCAAAATCAGATTGATTATATCCTTTGCAGCCAAAGACAGAGAAGCTCTATACAGTCAGCAAAAACAAGACCGGGAGCTGACTGTAGCTCAGATTTTGAACTCCATATTGCCAAATTCAGACTTAAATTGAAGAAAGCAGGGAAAACCACTAGACCATTCAGATATGACCTAAATTAAATCCCTTATGATTATACAGTGGAAGTGAGAAATAGATTTAAGGGACTAAATCTGATAGACAGAGTGCCTGATGAACTTGGGACAGATGTTCATGACACTGGAGAAGAGACGGGGAGCAAAACCATCCCCAAGAAAAAGAAATACAAAAAAGCAAAATGGCTATCTGAGGAGGCCTTACAAATAGCTATGAAAAGAAGAGAGGTAAAAGGCAAAGGAGAAAAGGAAAGATATAACGATAATGCAGAGTTCCAAAGAATAGCAAGGAGAGATAAGAAAGCCTCTCTCAGTGGTCAATGCAAAGAAATAGAGGAAAACAACAGAATGGAAAAGACTGGAGCTCTATTCAAGAAAATTAGAGATGCCAAGGGAACATTTCATGCAAAGATGGGCTCAAAAAAGGACAGAAATGGTATGGACCTAACAGAAGCAGACGATATTAAGAAGAGGTGGCAAGAATACACAGAAAAGCTATGCAAAAAAGATCTTTATGACCTAGATAATCACGAAGGTGTAATCACTCAAACCTAGAGCTGGGCATCCTGGAATGTGTAGTCAGGTGGGCCTTAGAAAGCATCACTACGAACAAAGCTAGTGGAGGTGATGGAATTCCAGTGGAGCTATTTCAAATCCTAAAACATGGTGCTGTGAAAGTGCTGCACTCTACTGAGTGTCAGCAAATTTGGAGAACTCAGCAGTGGCCACAGGACTGGAAAAGGACAGTTTTCTTTCCAGTCCCAAAGAAAGGCAATGCCAAAGAATGCTCAAACTACTGCACAATTGCACTCATCTCACACGCTAGCAAAGTAATGCTCAAAATTCTCTAACCAGGCTTCAGCTATATGTGAACCGTGAACTTCCAGATGTTCAAGCTGGTTTCAGAAAAGGCAGAGGAAACAGAGATCAAATTGCCAAAATCTGCTGGATTATTGAAAAGCAAGAGAGTTCCAGAAAAACATCTATTTATGCTTTATTGACTATGCCAAAGCCTTTGACTATGTGGACCACAATAAACTGTGGAAAATTCTGAAAGAGATGGGAATACCAGACCACCTGACCTGCCTCTTGAGAAACCTGTATGCAGGTCAGGAAGCAACAATTAGAACTGGACATGGAACAACAGACTGGTTCCAAATAGGAAAAGGAGTATGTCAAGGCTGTGTATTGACATCCTGCTTATTTAACTTATATGCAGAGTACATCATGAGAAATGCTGGGCTTGAGGAAGCACATGCTGGAATCAAGATTGCCAGGAGAGAAGGCAATGGCACCCCACTCCAGTACTCTTGCCTGGAAAATCCCATGGATGGAGGAGCCTGGAAGGCTGCAGTCCATGGGGTCACTGAGGGTCAGACATGACTGAGTGACTTCACTTTCACTTTTCACTTTCATGCATTGGAGAAGGAAAGGGCAACCCACTCCAGTGTTCTTGCCTGGAGAATCCCAGGGACAGGGAAGCCTGGTGGGCTGCTGTCTATGGGGTTGCATAGAGTCGGACACGACTGAAATGACTTAGCAGTAGCAGTAGCAGATATGCAGATGACACCACCCTTATGGCAGAAAGTGAAGAACTAAAGAGCCTTTTGATGAAAGTGAAAGACAAGAGTGAGAAAGTTGGCTTAAAGCTCTACATTCAGGAAACTAAGATCATGGCATTCGGTTCAATCACTTCATGGCAAATAGATGGGGAAACAGTGTAAACCGTAGCTGACTATTTTTCTCCAAAATCACTGCAGACGGTGATTGCAGCCATGAAATTAAAAGACACTTGCAACCCCTCTCTACTCTACCCAACTCTGTGAATTTCTGTGTGTTCCAGACGGTGGAGAACACTTAGGGAACTGATTACTGGCTGGATCTGTCTCCCTCCTTTTCATTCCCCCCTTTTATCCTTCTGGCCACCTCTGTTACCTTCCTCCTTCTTCTCTTCTCTGTATAACCCCGTGAACATCTCTGAGTGGTCCAGTTGTGGAGTGCACATAAGGAAGTGACTACTGGCTAGCCCACTCTCTCCACTATTGGTTCACCTCATCTCATTTGGGTCACCTCTAACTCCCTCCTCCCTCTTCTCTTCTCCATGTAACCCTGTGAACCTCTCTGAGTGACCCTCACTGTAGAGAAACTTATCATCTTTAATGTAGATGTTTTATCAATGGTGCTGTATAGAAGGAGAAGTTTTGAAACTACTGTAAAAAATAAGACCGAGAATCGGAAGCAGGAGACTTAAGTCCAAACCCTGACTCCAGGGAACTCCTGACTCCAAGGAACATTCATTCACAGGAGCTCATCAAATGCCTCCATACCGACACTGAAACCAAGCACCACACAAGGGCCAATAAGTTCCAGGGCAAGACATACCAAGCAAATTCTCCAGCAACAAAGGAACACAGCCCTGAGCTTCAAGATACAGGCTGCCCAAAGTCACCCCAAAACTATAGACATCTCATAACTCATTACTGGACATTTCATTGCACTCCAGAGAGAAGAAATACAGCTCCACCCACCAGAACACCGACACAAGCTTCCCTAACCAGGAAACCTTGACAAGCCACCTGTACAAACCCACACACAGCGAGGAAACGCCACAATAAAGAGAACTCCACAAACTGCCAGAATACAGAAAGGACACCCCAAACTCAGCAATTTAAACAAGATGAAGAGACAGAGGAATACTCAGCAGATAAAGGAACAGGATAAATGCCCACCAAACCAAACAAAAGAGGAAGATATAGGGAATCTACCTGATAAAGAATTCCGAATAATGATAGTGAAATTGATCCAAAATCTTGAAACTAAAATGGAATCACAGATAAATAGCCTGGAGACAAGGATTGAGAAGATGCAAGAAAGGTTTAACAAGGACCTAGAAGAAATAAAAAAGAGTCAATATATAATGAATAATGCAATAAGTGAAATTAAAAACACTCTGGAGGCAACAAATAGTAGAATAACAGAGGCAGAAGACAGGATTAGTGAATTAGAAGATAGAATGGTAGAAATAAATGAATCAGAGAGGATAAAAGAAAAACGAATTAAAAGAAATGAGGACAATCTCAGAGACCTCCAGGACAATATTAAACGCTACAACATTCGAATCATAGGGGTTCCAGAAGAAGAAGACAAAAAGAAAGACCATGAGAAAATACTTGAGGAGATAATAGTGGAAAACTTCCCTAAAATGGGGAAGGAAATAATCACCCAATTCCAAGAAACCCAGAGAGTACCAAACAGGATAAACCCAAGGAGAAACACCCCAAGACACATATTAATAAAATTAACAAAGATCAAACACAAAGAACAAATATTAAAAGCAGCAAGGGAAAAACAACAAATAACACACAAGGGAATTCCCATAAGGATAACAGCTGATCTTTCAATAGAAACTCTTCAAGCCAGGAGGGAATGGCAAGACATACTTAAAATGATGAAAGAAAATAACCTACAGCCCAGATTATTGTACCCAGCAAGGATCTCATTCAAGTATGAAGGAGAAATCAAAAGCTTTTCAGACAAGCAAAAGCTGAGAGAATTCTGCACCACCAAACCAGCTCTCCAACAAATACTAAAGGATATTCTCTAGACAGGAAACACAAAAACGGTGTATAAACTCGAACCCAAAACAATAAAGTACATGGCAACGGGAACATACTTATCAGTAATTACCTTAAACGTAAATGGGTTGAATGCCCCAACCAAAAGACAAAGACTGGCTGAATGGATACAAAAACAAGACCCCTACATATGTTGTCTACAAGAGACCCACCTCAAAACAGGGGACACATACAGACTGAAAGTGAAGGGCTGGAAAAAGATTTTCCATGCAAATAGGGACCAAAAGAAAGCAGGAGTAGCAATACTCATATCAGATAAAATAGACTTTAAAACAAAGGCTGTGAAAAGAGACAAAGAAGGTCACTACATAATGATCAAAGGATCAATCCAAGAAGAAGATATAACAATTATAAATATATATGCACCCAACACGGGAGCACCACAGTACGTAAGACAAATGCTAACAAGTATGAAAGGAGAAATTAACAATAACACAATAATAGTGGGAGACTTTAATACCCCACTCACACCTATGGATAGATCAACTAAACAGAAAATTAACAAGGAAACACAAACTTTAAACGATACAATAGACCAGTTAGACCTAATTGATATCTATAGGTCATTTCATCCCAAAACAATGAATTTCACCTTTTTCTCAAGCGCACATGGAACCTTCTCCAGGATAGATCACATCCTGGGCCATAAAGCTAGCCTTGGTAAATTCAAAAAGATAGAAATCATTCCAAGCATTTTTTCTGACCACAATGCAGTAAGATTAGATCTCAATTACAGGAGAAAAACTATTAAAAATTCCAACATATGGAGGCTGAACAACACGCTGCTGAATAGCCAACAAATCACAGAAGAAATCAAAAAAGAAATCAAAATTTGCATAGAAACGAATGAAAATGAAAACACAACAACCCAAAACCTGTGGGACATGGTAAAAGCAGTCCTAAGGGGAAAGTTCATAGCAATACAGGCACACCTCAAGAAACAAGAAAAAAGTCAAATAAATAACCTAACTCTACACCTAAAGCAACTAGAAAAGGAAGAAATGAAGAACCCCAGGGTTAGTAGAAGGAAAGAAATCTTAAAAATTAGAGCAGAAATAAATGCAAAAGAAACAAAAGAGACCATAGCAAAAATCAACAAAACCAAAAGCTGGTTCTTTGAAAGGATAAATAAAATTGACAAACCATTAGCCAGACTCATCAAGAAACAAAGGGAGAAAAATCAAATCAACAAAATTAGAAACGAAAATGGAGAGATCACAACAGACAACACAGAAATACAAAGGATCATAAGAGACTACTATCAACAATTATATGCCAATAAAATGGACAACGTGGAAGAAATGGACAAATTCTTAGAAAAGTACAACTTTCCAAAACTGGACCAGGAAGAAATAGAAAATCTTAACAGACCCATCACAAGCACGGAAATTGAAACTGTAATCAAAAATCTTCCAGCAAACAAAAGCCCCGGTCCAGACGGCTTCACAGCTGAATTCTACCAAAAATTTAGAGAAGAGCTAACACCTCTCCTGCTCAAACTCTTCCAGAAGATTGCAGAGGAAGGTAAACTTCCAAACTCATTCTATGAGGCCACCATCACCCTAATACCAAAACCTGACAAAGATCCCACAAAAAAAGAAAACTACAGGCCAATATCACTGATGAACATAGATGCAAAAATCCTTAACAAAATTCTAGCAATCAGAATCCAACAACACATTAAAAAGATCATACACCATGATCAAGTGGGCTTTATCCCAGGGATGCAAGGATTCTTCAATATCCGCAAATCAATCAATGTAATACACCACATTAACAAATTGAAAAATAAAAACCATATGATTATCTCAATAGATGCAGAGAAAGCCTTTGACAAAATTCAACATCCATTTATGATAAAAACTCTCCAGAAAGCAGGAATAGAAGGAACATACCTCAACATAATAAAAGCTATATATGACAAACCCACTGCAAACATTATCCTCAATGGTGAAAAATTGAAAGCATTTCCTCTAAAGTCAGGAACAAGACAAGGGTGCCCACTTTCACCATTACTATTCAACATAGTTTTGGAAGTTTTGGCCACAGCAATCAGAGCAGAAAAAGAAATAAAAGGAATCCAAATTGGAAAAGAAGAAGTAAAACTCTCACTATTTGCAGATGACATGATCCTCTACATAGAAAACCCTAAAGAGTCCACCAGAAAATTACTAGAAATAATCAATGACTACAGTAAAGTTGCAGGATATAAAATCAACACACAGAAATCCCTTGCATTCCTATACACTAATAATGAGAAAACAGAGAGAGAAATTAAGGAAACAATTCCATTCACCATTGCAACAGAAAGAATAAAATACTTAGGAATATATCTACCTAAAGAAACTAAAGACCTATATATAGAAAACTATAAAACACTTTTGAAAGAAATCAAAGAGGACACTAATAGATGGAGAAATATACCATGTTCATGGATTGGAAGAATCAATATAGTGAAAATGAGTATACTACCCAAAGCAATTTATAGATTCAATGCAATCCCTATGAAGCTACCAACAGTATTCTTCACAGAGCTAGAAAAAATAATTTCACAATTTGTATGGAAATACAAAAAACCTCGAATAGCCAAAGCGATCTTGAGAAAGAAGAATGGAACTGGAGGAATCAACCTACCTGACTTCAGGCTCTACTACAAAGCCACAGTTATCAAGACAGTATGGTACTGGCACAAAGACAGAAATATTGATCAATGGAATAAAATAGAAAGCCCAGAGATAAATCCACGCACATACGGACACCTTATCTTCGACAAAGGAGGCAAGAATATACAATGGATTAAAGACAATCTCTTTAACAAGTGGTGCTGGGAAATCTGGTCAACCACTTGTAAAAGAATGAAACTGGACCACTTTCTAACACCATACACAAAAATAAACTCAAAATGGATTAAAGATCTAAACGTAAGACCAGAAACTATAAAACTCCTAGAGGAGAACATAGGCAAAACACTCTCCGACATACATCACAGCAGGATCCTCTATGACCCACCTCCCAGAATATTGGAAATAAAAGCAAAAATAAACAAATGGGACCTAATTAACCTTAAAAGCTTCTGCACATCAAAGGAAACTATTAGCAAGGTGAAAAGACAGCCTTCAGAATGGGAGAAAATAATAGCAAATGAAGCAACCGACAAACAACTAATCTCAAAAATATACAAGCAACTCCTACAGCTCAACTCCAGAAAAATAAACGACCCAATCAAAAAATGGGCCAAAGAACTAAATAGACATTTCTCCAAAAAAGACATACAGATGGCTAACAAACACATGAAAAGATGCTCAACATCACTCATTATCAGAGAAATGCAAATCAAAACCACTATGAGGTACCATTTCACACCAGTCAGAATGGCTGCGATCCAAAAGTCTACAAATAATAAATGCTGGAGAGGGTGTGGAGAAAAGGGAACCCTCTTACACTGTTGGTGGGAATGCAAACTAGTACAGCCACTATGGAGAACAGTGTGGAGATTCCTTAAAAAACTGGAAATAGAACTGCCTTATGATCCAGCAACCCCACTGCTGGGCATACACACTGAGGAAACCAGAAGGGAAAGAGACACGTGTACCCCAATGTTCATCGCAGCACTGTTTATAATAGCCAAGACATGGAAGCAACCTAGATGTCCATCAGCAGATGAATGGATAAGAAAGCTGTGGTACATATACACAATGGAGTATTACTCAGCCATTAAAAAGAATACATTTGAATCAGTTCTAATGAGGTGGATGAAACTGGAGCCTATTATACAGAGTGAAGTAAGCCAGAAGGAAAAACATAAATACAGTATTCTAACGCATATATATGGAATTTAGAAAGATGGTAACAATAACCCTGTGTATGAGACAGCAAAAGAGACACTGATGTATAGAACAGTCTTATGGACTCTGTGGGAGAGGGAGAGGGTGGGAAGATTTGGGAGAATGACATTGTAACATGTAAAATATCATGTAAGAAACGAGTTGCCAGTCCAGGTTCGATGCACGATACTGGATGCTTGGGGCTGGTGCACTAGGACGACCCAGAGGGATGGTATGGGGAGGGAGGAGGGAGGAGGGTTCAGGATGGGGAACACATGTATACCTGTGGTGGATTCATTTTGATGTTTGGCAAAACTAATACAATTATGTAAAGTTTAAAAATAAAATAAAATTAAAACCAAAAAAAAAAATAATAAATAAAAGACACTTGCTCCTTGGAAGGAAAGTTATGACCAACCTAGATAGCATATTCAAAAGCAGAGACATTACTTTGCCAACAAAGGTCTGTCTAGTCAAGGCTCTGGTTTTTCTAGTAGTCATGTATGAATGTGAGTGTTGTACTACAAAGAAAGCTGAGCACTGAAGAATTGATGATTTTGAACTGTTGTGTTGGAGAAGACTCTTGAGAGTCCCTTGGAGTGCAAGGAGATCCCTTCAGTCCATCCTAAAGGAGATTAATCCTGGCTTTTTATTGGAGGGACTGATGTTGAAGCTGAAACTCCACTACTTTGGCCACCTGATGCGAAGAGCTGACTCATTTGAAAAGACCCTGATGCTGGGAAAGATTGGGAGCAGGAGGAGAAGGGGATGACAGAGGATGAGATGGTTGGATGGCATCACCGACTCACTGGATATGGGTTTGGGGGACTCTGGGATTTGGTGAAGGACAGGGAGGCCTGGCATGCTGTGGTTCATGGGGTCACAAATCTTCGGACACTACTGAGCAACTGAACTGAACTGAACTAAATACACTCTACTTAATAAGAGAAAAAAATACTTACAACATTCTGGGAAGGCTGCCAGCTTTGGCACCAAGAGAGTTAAATATCACCTAACTGGAACCCAGTGACACCAAATAAAAGGAGACATTTTATTTAAAAATCCACCTACAACTGAAAAAAAAATATTTATTACAAAACCTTGATTCTTCTGATGCTGACGATGGCCTCTGACACTTTCTCAGTGGCCATGGGGAAGTAGAGGGTGCTCGAGAACCGCAGAGCCTCGAACAGCATCACCACCACAAACACTTGGCTGGCTGTGATCAGGTTGTCAAGGAGCTCATTGGTGATGAAGGTGACAAAAATCATGATTTTGCTCACAGCGAAAAATGATGCCAAATTCATGCCTCTAAGGTAGGAACTTTTCAGAATCTTGGAAATTTCCTCCCTGAAAGGAGAGTAAGAAGGTTTTAAAAGAAGCAATGATATTCAAGTCTTCACATGGAGGCACTACACAGTGCATGTCCAGGGCTCCATCCTAACACCAGGACCACACACTTCATCACCACTTCACTCTTCCAACTAAACAGAGGCTTAGTGTCACCCTTTTAAACACTGTGGGTCAATCAGACTGGGTTTGAACATTCTTTCAACAAGCATTCATAACCACAAGTCCTGGGCCAGGCTCCCCACTGATGACAGAAAGACACTTCTGTCCCCTCCAGGAGCTCATGAACTTGTGGGGGAAGAGAATAAGACACCCCAAAATTGTGAGGCACCAAGACATCAGACAGAGACAGGCACCATGGCCTGCTTATTGTAATGGCCCTCTGGAAGCACATGTCCTGGCTATTGTAAATAGTGTTGCAATGAGCACGGAGGTACATGCGTCTTTTTGAATTCTGGCTTTCTCAGCGCATATGCCCAGTAGAGGGATGGCTGGGTCATATGGTAGATTTATTCCTAGCTTTCTAAGGAATCTCCAGCCTATTTTCCATAATAGCTGTGCCAATTTACACTCCAACCAACAGTGCAGGAGGGTATTGTTTGTAGATTTTTTGTTGATGGCCATGCCTACCAGTGTGAAGTGATACTTCATTGTAGTTTTGATCTTCATTTCTCTAATAAAGAGAGATGTTGAACATTTTTCATGTATTTATTTACTATCTGTTTGTCTTCAGAAGCACATATAATTCTTCCTTTAAGAAGATCATAAATGGAAAAGCAGGTTAAAATGACATCTCCCCTCTTCCACTTAACTCTCCTGCCACATATGAGGTATGGAGTTCACAGTATTTAAGTTCATCTTCATGTGAAAACTTGGTAAGACTTCTGATTTCCATCAGTAAAAATAGGGAGGAAAGTACAAAAATATGGTGTGATATGTACAAAAACTTACCTTCTCAATCTGGTAATAAGGTCTATAAATGACTTTTCCCAAGCATTCATTTTAATTGTTCTGATGCCACCTATGACCTCACTCATGGTCCTGATCCTGTCATCTGTGAGAGCTGCAGTCTTACTCCTGAGGGGACAGAGGTGAGATGAGCCTCAGTGACCACAGCCCAACTTTCCTCAGCAACAGCAGCAGGGGGCACAGGGAGGGACCAGGAATCGATGATTCCCTACTGTGGGGAGCGAGCTCCGCCCATGGCAAAGGTCATGAGGAAGGAGGCTTGACATACGCAAAGGCGGGATCAAGCCTCAGGAGTCTCCCTGGAAATTCTCGAGCAATCTACCCCCAAAACCAGAGTCTGCCTACTTTCTGCTTTGTGCTTTCACCTACACCTCTGACTTTATGGGGGGCTGTCCCCCACTACCTCTCTCTGAAAAAAGAGTTAGCTTACAGCTCCAGTTAATAATTCCTGGGTGCAACAGTGTTTCAACCTACAAACTCCTTTGGAAGTCCTCTAGCCTGCCTGAATAGGTTTTTTCCGGCAACATGTGATTGTTCAGAGC
Organism: Bos taurus; assembly: GCF_002263795.3. NCBI lineage: Eukaryota > Metazoa > Chordata > Mammalia > Artiodactyla > Bovidae > Bos > Bos taurus. Next base: position 218,603 of record NW_020190994.1, on the reverse strand, counting down.
CTCCCAACTGTGAGAGGCAGGAGATGTTCTAAACTGTCTAAACACAGATTCCTTTGAGTAGTTAAAAGATTGATTAGAAATTGTATTGGTGAAGGGTTTTTCACTTGTTGGGCCAATGTTTGCTGCTAAGTCTCCATATCCCTTACCTACTGTGTCCTTGGTGGTGTATTGATTGATATAATGGGTGTATAGAAATGTAAGCAGTTGCCTCAATGTTTGTAATCTTGGACCCCTGAGTTAATTCTTTTCTTGATTGAGCCCACCTCACCTTTGCCGTATAGGAATGCAACTTTCTCCAATGCTTTTTGGAGGCTGGCACCTGACTTTAGAATAATCACCTTTAGAGAAAAATAAGTTTCTTAAAATGTTAACAGGCTTCCTGGCCAGAAGATGATGTAAATCACCTAAACTTTTGCATATGATAAGTTTGAAAGCCTGACTTCGATAAGGACCAGGAACTGCTGTCTTTGCGTGCCTCAACCCCTTCCCCCCATTATCCTCTATGCACAACTTAAGGTATAAAACTGCTTTGGAAAATAAAGTATGCCCTTTTGTTCACCGGAATTTGGTGTCCCCATGTCGTTCTTTCTTTCACCTTCTAGCTGAACTTTTCCTCAGAGGCAGGGAAGCTCGTCAAGCCTACTAATTTTGCCTGGGCTTCTAAGATCCGACCGGGGAGGCCTTAGTGTCTCCTCTCCTTCGGGAGAACGGGAGGACGCCTGCGGCCTTCGTAGGTGACGTAAATTCCCTGCTTTGGAATTTTATTCAGCCTCTTTTCTTCACTGAATTTCTTCGCTGAGCTATCCTTATTTCACCACTCTTTATATCCTTAATAAACGTTTAATTAAGCAGTTGTTTCCTGATCCTCGCCAACGCCGTCCCCGCTTTGAATTCCCTGGATCAGCCAGGGCTGGTCCCCGGCACCCTACAGCTCTTCTGTGCTGACATCACAGGAAGGTCCTTCTCAAAGTGCAAATGGAGACAAAGAAATTAGGAAGTAAACCATTCAGCCCAATTCAAGGAATAACTTGGAGAACTCACAGTACTGGCTGAGGAAGACCTGAAGTGAGTCAGGTACAAACTCTCCACCCAAGGAGGTCACAGTTGGGCAGGGAAGGAAAAAAGACACTGAATCTAACAGGAAGACAGTGTCTGTGCTGTGGTAAAACAGAAGTGAACTGCTGGGGAGCAGAAAAGTTTGGGCTGTTAATTCCACTGGGAAAGGAGAGCAAGAAGAGATTCAGAGACCTGGCAGCACTGGAACAGGGCCTTGAAGGATAATGAACATCTCTTCACAGCAAAGACAGGAAAGGAAATTTCAAAGAGACAAAAATATTACATGTAAGATCACACACGCACACACACAAGAATGAAAAAAAATCTCAAGGGAAAAAATCTTCAAAGAGCACAACACCTCCATCACCTGACACCAGGACAATGACCCACCTCCAACCCTCTGGGACCTGCTTCAGGTCTATCTCATCACCATTAGGCCCTTCATCACCAGTCACTGCTCTATCACATACACTGCTGGGACTGTGGGGCTGTATAAAAGCATAGTTAATTAAGATTGACCTTGTCCTTGAGGCTCTTATAAGTTAATGGAAACACTGAATTAAAAACAAGACATGAACATAGATACCTGAAAATTGCTCTACCACAACCATAACAAAATACATGCAGCTAAAATTGAGCCTATAGGCTCAATTTATTACTAATATTACTATTTATTAATGCTTAAATAATTTCAATATAGATATCTTCTGCTCAAAGACACTCCACTGATTCAGGTATGGTGCAGGGAGGAGCCAGTAAGTGCCGTCACCTTTCTCTCTTCAAAATCAGCCTGCAGCTTAGGGCTGGAGCCTCCACTGGCTAAGCCTGCTGCTGCTGCTAAGTCGCTTCAGTCGTGTCCGACTCTGTGCGACCCCATAGGCGGCCTTCTACCAGACTCCTCTGTCCCTGGGATTCTCTAGGCAAGAACACTGGAGTGGGTTGCCATTTCCTTCTCCAATGCATGAAAGTGAAAAGTGAAAGTGAAGTCGCTCAGTCATGTCTGACTCTTACCGACCTCATGGACTGCAGCCTACCAGGCTCCTCTGTCCATGGGATTTTCCAGGCAAGAGTACTGTAGTGGGGTGCCATTGCCTTCTCCAGGCTAGGCCTGAAAGGTCTACAACACATGCAAAGAAGAGACTAGAAAAGGCACTGGTTTTGTTTTTGAACAGAAGCATTAAACAAATGGTGAATGCTACCAAGCACATATCACCTGTTTTTTAAATCAGTGTTTCTCTTACCTGAGTGATGAAAACAAATTTCCAACGCAGCTTTGCAAAAGCAGAAGAATAACAAGAACCGCCATCCCAGCAAGACATGATATTCCAATTTCCATCCAGAGCAGGGCGGTCACTGCAACAGCCTGCAGTGGCCCCACCCACAGATAGTGGAAGAACATCATTACCTTAAAAGACAAAGACAAAGCCTTCTTAGGACTGTATACAATAAAACCAGTAAGGAAACAGTGTAGAAACAATCTGCTCTGAAGAAATAGAAGGAACCTAAACAGTAATGATCTCAGTTCAGTTCAGTTCAGTTCAGTTGTGTCCAACTCTTTGCGACCCCATGAATCTCAGCACGCCAGGCTGCCCTGTCCATCACCAACTCCCGGTGTTCACTCAGACTTATGTCCATCGAGTCAGTGATGCCATCCAGCCATCTCATCCTCTGTCGTCCCCTTCTCCTCCTACCACAAATCCCTCCCAGCATCAGAGTCTTTTCCAATGAGTCAACTCTTCGCATGAGGTGGCTAAAGTACTGGAGTTTCAGCTTCAGCATTATTGCCTCCAAAGAAATCCCAGGGCTGACCTCTTTCAGAATGGACTGGTTGGATCTCCTTGCAGTCCAAAGGACTCTCGAGAGTCTTCTCCAACACCACAGTTCAAAAGCACCAATTCTTTGGCACTCAGCCTTCTTCACAGTCCAACTCTCACATCCATACATGACCACTGGAAAAACCATAGCCTTGACTAGACGGACCTTTGTTGGCAAAGAAATGTCTCTACTTTTCACTTTGCTATCTAGGTTGGTCATAACTTTCCTTCCAAGGAGTAAGTGTCTTTTAATTTCATGGCTGCAGTCACCATCTGCAATGATTTTCAAGCCCAAAAATAAAGTCTTACAGTGTTTCCCCATCTATTTCCCATGAAGTGATGGGACTAGATGCCATAATCTTCGTTTTCTGAATGTTGAGCTTTAAGCCAACTTTTTCATTCTCCTATTTCACTTTCATCGAGAGGCTTTTTAGTTCCTCTTCACTTTCTGCCATAAGAGTGATGGCATCTGCATATCTTAGGTTATTGACATTTCTCCTGGCAGTCTTGATTCCAGCTTGTGTTTCTTCCAGTCCAGCCTTTCTAATGATGTACTCTGCATAGAAGTTAAATAAGCAGGGTGACAATATACAGCCTTGACGTACTCCTTTTCCTATTTGGAACCAGTCTGTTGTTCCATGTCCAGTTCTAACTGTTGTATCCTGACCTGCATACAGATTTCTCAAGAGGCAGGTCAAGTGGTCTGATATTCCCATCTCTTTCAGAATTTTCCACAGTTTATTGTGGACCACACAGTCAAAGGCTTTGGCATAGTCAATAAAGCAGAAATAGATGTTTTTCTGGAACTCTCCTGCTTTTTCCATGATCCAGCAGATGTTGACAATTTGATCTCTGGTTCCTCTGCCTTTTCTAAAACCAGCTTGGACATCAGGAAGTTCACAGTTCACATATTGCTTAAGCCTGGCTTGGACAATTTTGAGCATTACTTTACTAGCGTGTGAGATGAGTGCAATTATGCAGTAGTTTGAGCATTCTCTGGCATTGCATTTCTTTGGGATTGGAATGAAAACTGACCTTTTCCAGTCCTGTGGCCACTACTGAATTTTCCAAATTTGCTGGCATATTGAGTGTAGCACTTTCACAGCATCATCTTTCAGGATTTGAAATCGCTCAACTGGAATTCCATCACCTCCACTAGCTTTTATCGTAGTGATGCTTTCTAAGGCCCACTTGACTTCACATTCCAGCATGTCTGGCTCTAGGTCAGTGATCACACCATCGTGATTATCTGGGTCATGAAGATCTTTTTTGTATGGTTCTTCTGTGTATTCTTGCCATCTCTTCTTAATATCTTCTCCTTCTGTTAGGTTCATACGATTTCTGTCCTTTTATCGAGCCCATCTTTGCATGAAATGTTCCCTTCGTATCTCTAATTTTCTTGAAAAGATCTCTAGTCTTTCCCATTCTGTGGTATTCTTCGATTTCTTTGCATTGATCGCTGAGGAAGGCTTTCTTATCTCTTTTTGCTATTCTTTGGAACTCTGCATTCAGATGCTCATATCTTTCCTTTTCTCCTTTGCTTTTCACTTTTCTTCTTTTCACAGCTATTTGTAAGGCCTCCCCAGACAGCCATTTTGGTTTTTTGCATTTCTTTTCCATGGGGATGGTCTTGATCCCTGTCTCCTGTACAATGTCACGTCCATAGCTCATCAGGCACTCTATCTATCAGATCCAGGCCCTTAAATCTATTTCTAACTTCCAGTGTATTATCATAAGGGATTTGATTTAGGTCATACCTGAATGGTCTAGTGGTTTTCGCTACTTTCTTCAATTTCAATCTGAATTTTGCAATAAGGAGTTCATGGTCTGAGCCACAGTCAGCTCCTGGTCTTGTTTTTGTTGACTGTATAGAGCTTTTCCATCTTTGGCTGCAAAGAATATAATCAATCTGATTTCGGTGTTGACCATCTGCTGATGTTCATGTGTAGAGTCTTCTCTTGTATTGTTGAAAGAGGGTGTTTGCTATGACCAGTGCATTTTCTTGGCAAAACTCTATTAGTCTTTGCCCTGCTTCATTCCATATTCCAAGGCCAAATTTGCCTGTTACTCCAGGTGTTTCTTGACCTCCTACTTTTGCATTCCAGTCCCCTATAATGAAAAGGACATCTTTTTTGGGTGTTAGTTCTAAAAGGTCTTGGAAGTCTTCATAGATCCATTCAACTTCTGCTTCTTTAGCATTACTGGTTGGGGCACAGACTTGGATTACTGTGGTATTGAATGGTTTGCTTTGGAAATGAACAGAGATCCTTCTGTCGTTTTTGAGATTGCATCCAAGTACTGCATTTCGGACTCTCTTGTTGACCATGATGGCTACTCCATTTCTTCTGAGGGATTCCTGCCTGCAGTAGTAGATACAATGGTCATCTGAGTTAAATTCACCCATTCCAGAAATGAAATGATCTCAGTGGGTATTAAACCTGCTGAAGCAGAAATCCAAGCGTTCGCCCCAGATGACACTGTTCCGGGGCAGCATAGCACCGGCCTCAGGTACGTCCAGGGATAACCCGACCAGCCACATTGATGGAAGAAGCTGATTTTGTCCACAATACAGATGAGCTCAGGGCTCCCCCAAACTCTCTCTGTCCCAAAATTCAGCCCCCATCTCCCCAGAAGAGCCTATATTATGGTACCTACCACACTCTCCGATATCTACTTGTGTATTTACCTTCCAGACAGGCTGTGGCCTTTCCAGGGCAGAAATTAAGACATATTCATATTCAAATTAAGTAGAGGCCTTACATCATGTTTGATGAATACATAATTGAAAGAGAAGTTAAAGTGTTAGTTGCTTAGTCATGTCAGACTCTTTGTGGCCCCATACATTGTAGCCCACCAGGCTTCCCTGTCCATGGAATTCCCCAGGCAAGGATACTGGAGTGGGGTGCCATTTCCTTCTCCAGGGAATCTTCCTGATGCAGCGATAGAAACCAGGCCTCCTGTGTTGCAGGTGGACTCTTCACCATCTGAGCCACAAGGGAAGCCCCCAAACTTAAAGGCAGGATCATCCAGGAAAGAGAAGTGGTCTATACACATCTGGCCAACAGCTACAAAACTCTGGGTAACATGATCTATTCATAAGTTAAGTGTGAAATGGGTATGATGGGACAGCAGAGAGGAGGTTGTATCTGGCTGCGGACTACCCACTTGGCATATTCCTCACAGGTTCCCTATGCAGCAGGCACTGAACAGGGCACAGGAGAAAGAACAATCCCTGCCCACCAGGCCTTCATCATCCAGAGGAGGAGGAAGACAGTCCCACAACACCCATACCACGTACCAAGAAGGGCCACTCCAGGGGGACCCTTAGGAACACTAACCAAGCTGGGGAAGAACATTGTTGCCTGTCTATTACTGAAGTATGTTACAGACAATGTCAGAAAAACAAAACCCTCATCTACAGGACAACACATATTGTCACATCTAAGCTGCACATAGAGGAAATGAGTGTTGGCTAAAGAGAACCCTTGTCTTACGTCCTCAACAGAATCTTGGCTGACACCAAACCCTGGTACCTGGCATCCCAATAAGCTAAACCCAGTGAGAAGGATGGGAAATGGACGAGGATCCCTCAGGGGCAGCTTACCTGATCAAACCTGTTCACATCATTGGACAGCAGGTTGACTATCTGGCCTGTGGTGGTCTTCCCCATGGCTGAGCTACTCAGGCAAAGTGACTGAAATGAGAGAAAGATACAGAGAATTGGATTCCTACAGTGATACCAAGTCAGTCTAAGAACATAGCAAAATAGACTGTATTTTCATGGGGTCTTGTGTGGTGTCAAGACGAGCAGGATGATGCCTGAAAGCAGGGCTCTAGGGACCCTCGTTCATCCTTTGATGATTCAATGTGGCGCCAGCCCTGCCTACAAGGACAGCAAAGGTAGGAGCAGGGGATAGAAGCAAAACCCTCCACCCTGTTTCTCAGTGAACTTGGACCTGTCCAAAGGATAAAGGAATATAGATTTAGACTTAGGGGTCAACCAAAGCAATTTTGAGCCAAAAACTAGACAGCATATTAAAAAGCGGTGACATCACTATGCCAACCATGGTCCATATAGTCAAAGCTATGGTCATTTCAGTAGCCATGCACAGATGTGAGAGTTGGACCATAAAGAAGACTGAGCACTGAAGAATTGATGCTTTTGAAACGTGGTGTTGGAAAGACTCTTGAGAATCTCTTGGTTAGCTAGGAGATCCAACCACTCAATCATAAAGAAAATCTACCCTGAATATTCATTGAAAGAACTGATACTGAAGCTGAACCTCCAATACTTTGGCCAACTGATGCCAAGAGCTGACAAACTGGAAAAGACCCTGATTCTGGGAAAGACTGAAGGCAGGAAGAAGAGGGAGCAACAGAGGATGAGATGGTTGAATGGCATCCCTGACTCGATGAACATGAGTTTGTGCAAACTCCAGGAGATACTGAAGGACAGGGAAGGCTGGTGTGCTTTAGTCCATGGGGTCACAAAGAGCTGGACAAGACTGAGTGACTGAACAACAACAACAGGATGAGAGTGGAGAGGCTGCCTTAAGGAAAGAGATTAGGTGACTTGGACTATAAATGTGGTCAGTCATTAACACCAGGTATGACATCATTTAAACACTTTGGTCTGAGTTTCCTCATTCTAAAACTAACCAGTATAATATTAAAAAAATACTAATCCTGTGAGGAACCTGTGTTCTTAACTCCAGTCTTCTGACTTGACAAAAAGCACAGCCTATGCTGTATAATTCCTTAATTGATAAAAGGCTCTGAAAAATTCCCTAGAGATCTGAGGAACCTGAACAGACCACCCTGAGCTTTTTCAGCAGACTACCAGCTGGAGCCATGGATCCAAACAAAATGTCATGGTTCATAAAAATGTTCCATTTAGTCCTCAAGTTAAGAGTGATATAGCCACAATGGAAGAGACTATGGCAGTTCCTCAAAAGACCAAACATTAAATTACCATATAGTATAGCAATTTTGGCAGAGAAGGCAATGGCACCCGACTCCAGCAATCTTGCCTGGAAAATCCTATGAACAGAGGAGCCTGATAGGCTGCAGTCCATGGAGTCGCTAAGAGTCGGACACGACTGAGCGACTTCACTTTCACTTTTCACTTTCATGCATTGGAGAAGGAAATGGAAACCCACTCCAGTGTTCTTGCCTGGAGAATCCCAGGGACAGGGGAGCCTGGTGGGCTGTCATCTATGGGGTCACACAGAGTCGGACACGACTGAAGTGACTTAGCATAGCATAGCATAGCAATTTTGAACCTTGCTTATATCACCAGTCACATCCACAACTGGGTGATGTTTTTACTTTGGCTCCATCTCTTCATATTTCTGGAGTTATTTCTCCACTGATCACCAGTAGCATATTGGGCACCTGCCAACCTAGGGAGTTCATCTTTCAGTGTCCTAGCATTTTGCCTTATCATACTGTTCATGTGACACTCACATGAACTAGACCAGACATCTCACCTAGAGCCAGACATCTTGGAATGTGAAATCAGGTGGGCCTTAGAAAGCATCACTACGAACAAAGCTAGTGGAGGTGATGGAATTCCAGTGCACCTATTTCAAATTCTAAAAGATGATGCTGTGAAAGTGCTGCACTCAATATGACAGCAAATTTGGAAAACTCAGCAGTGGCCACAGGACTGGAAAAGGTCAGTTTTCATTCCAATCCCAAAGAAAGGCAATGCCAAAGAATGCTCAAACTACTGCAAAATTGCACTCATCTCACACATTAGTAAAGTAATGCTCAAAATTCTCCAAGCCAGGCTTCAGCAATATGTGAACTGTGAACTTCCTGATGTTCAAACTGGTTTTAGAAAAGGCAGAGGAAACAGAGATCAAATTACCAACATCTGCTGGATCATTGAAAAAGCAAGACAGTTCCAGAAAAAACATCTATTTCTGCTTTATTGACTATGCCAAAGCCTTTGACTGTGTGGATCACAATAAACTGTGGAAAATTCTGAAACAGATGGGAATACCAGACCACCTGACCTGCCTCTTGAGAAACCTATATGCAGGTCAGGAAGCAACAGTTAGAACTGGACATGGAACAACAGACTGGTTCCAAATAGGAAAAGGAGTACGTCAAGGCTGTATACTGTCACCTTGCTTATTTAACATATATGCAGAATACATCATGAGAAACACTGGGCTGGAAGAAGCACAATCTGGAATCAAGATTGCCGGGAGAAATATCAATAACCTCAGATATGCAGATGACATCACCCTTATGGCAGAAAGTGAAGAGGAACTAAAAAGCCTCTTGATGAAACTGAAAGAGGAGTGTGAAAAAGTTGGGTTAAAGCTCAACATTCAGGAAACTAAGATCACGGCATCTGGTCCCATCACTTCATGGCAAATAGATGGGGAAACAGTGGAAATAGTTTCAGAATTTATTTTGGGGGGCTCCAAAATCACTGCAGATGGTGATTGAAGCCATGAAATTAAAAGATGCTTACTCCTTGGAAGGAAAGTTATGACCAATCCAGATAGCATATTAAAAAGTAGAGATATTGCCAACAAAGGTTCGTCTAGTCAAGGCTATGGTTTTTCCAGTGGTCATGTATGGATGTGAGAGTTGGACTGTGAAGAAAGCTAAGTGCCGAAGAATTGATGCTTTTGAACTGTGGTGTTGGAGAAGACTCTTGAAAGTCCCTTGGACTGCAAGGAGATCTAACCAGTCCATTTTAAAGGACATCAGTCCTGGGTGTTCATTGGAAGCACTGATGCTAAAGCTTAAACTCCAATACTTTGGCCACCTCATGTGAAGAACTGACTCATTGAAAAAGACTCTCATGCTGGGAGGGATTGGGGGCAGGAGGATAAGGGGATGACAGAGGATGAAATGGCTGGATGGTATCACTGACTCAATGGACATGAGTTTTGAGTGAACTCTGGGTTGGTGATGGACAGAGAGGCCTGCTGTGCTGCGATTCATGTGGTTGCAAAGAGTCGGACACAACAGAGCGACTGAACTGAACTGATAGCCATTTCACTTCTGACAATGTACTCAAAGCATAAACTGGAACTGATTATTTGTGCACCATGTTCATAACAGCATTATGTACAATAGTCAAAAGTTAGAAACAACTCAAATGTCCACTAACAGATGAATGGATACACACAATGTTGCATATGCATATAAAAGAATATGATTCATTCTTCAAAAAGGACTTAAATTCTGACATCTGCTCCAATACAGATGAATCTTGAAGATATTGTACTTACATGGCATAAACAAAATGACAAACATTTATGATTTCATTTATATGAGGGATCTAGAGGAGTCAAATTCATAGAAGCAGCAGAAGGATGATGACTAAGAGGAGAGGACTGGGGAGTTAGGGTTTAATGGGTGTAGAGGTTCAGTTTGGGAAGAAGAAAAAATTCTGGAGATGCACAATGGTGATGGCTGCACAAGAATGTGAATGTACTTAATGTCACCAAATGGTGCACTTAAAAACAGTTAAAATGGTAAATTTTATATTGTGTATATTTTACCACAATTTTTTAAAATGAATGAACCAAAGCCAAAAGTAATTTTACCAAAGCTGCAGAAAGGTAAATAAATGACAAGTCATCTTATATATGATGTGTGTACTAGTCACTCAGTCACGTTCGATTTTCTGTGACCCTATGGACTGTAGCCCTCCAGGCTCCTCTGTCCGTAGAATTCCCCAGGCCAGAATACTGGGGTGGGTTGCCATTTCCTTCTCCATTATGTATGATACATATTTCAAATTACAAACTATGACTTTGAGCTTAGCAGCCATCTCATTTTCAACATCTGACCTGATTTCTCCTCAGGACCAGGCATCAGGAGGCAGGGCGTCAGCATGAACCACAGACGTTCACAGGGGCCTTTCAGAGCTGCTCGGCAGCACCAGCTTTATCCTAAGGAATTGGTCCACCTGTGACCTGCAAGTGTCTTATTTCTGCATCTCAGTAGGTATCTACATGCAAGGCTGTGCACGAGGAAATTCCCATGTTTCTGGAATTTCAGGTTATGTATACAGTTTCTGACTTTGTAAAGAAACAATTATTTTAGGCTAATTAAGCCAGTAAATGAACACTTTGGGAGATGTTTACATTCCCATAAGCAACATACAAGGTCAGATCAGATTCCCCAAAGGAGACATTCCAAAGTATTAGTGGGAAGAAGAAGAAAACCAGCTGGACACTGGCTCACCTGTGCAGCAAAGAACAAGCTTTGTTTGACTAAACCATCATTTCAAACCTAACTTAAGGTTTTCACAGTGCAGTTCTAGTGAAATTTCCTGCATACTTATGGGAGCTAAGCATAATCTAGAAAGATGAACATCTAGCTAATTTGTGGGGACATCTGAGTATTTGTCTACTAAATGGCAGAAGGTGCAAGAGAATAACAAAAGTGATGATGGCTGACAATGAAGACCTTTAACTGGAAGGTATGTCACCCAAGGAGAAACTAGGCTCATGTGCCAAACACAGATAGTGAGATGCCAAACCCCTGAGTCCACACAGTCCTGAGATTTAACAAGAGTCTGCTCAAGCAAAGATGGAGAAAACATTCTACATTTTCCCCAGTAAGGTATTCCCAAGAAACAGGAGCTCTAGATAAGTAACAAATAGCAAAAGAAGAAATAATTTTCATTTAAATCACCTGGTTTTAGCTTTCATTGAAGATTTTATTCATTTGTAATAAAATTAAATATATTTACTATGTGCAATTTGAGGTTTTGATGTAAATAAACATTGGGAAACAGTTACAGTAGGAAAACAAATGAATATACCCATCATCGCACATGGTTATCCTTTTGTGTGTGTGGTAAGAAAACTTAAGATCTATTCTCTCAGCAAATTTCAACAATAAAATACAGCTAAATAAAATTTTTTTCTAGGAAAAAGCGAACAGCCCAGGGCAAAGAAATATGCAGAGTCAAGTTTATAAAGCACTCTTCAGCTCTTAACACTGTGGCAATTCATTTGTGAAAACAGCTAATATCCTTAATTCTTTTAAACTACTTAAGACTAGGATTGTTGCTAAGTCACTTCAGTCATGTCCAACTCTGTGTGACCCCATAGAAGGCAGCCAACCAGGCTCCCCCGTCCCTGGGATTCTCCAGGCAAGAACACTGGAGTGGGTTGCCATTTCCTCCTCCAACACATGAAAGTGAAAAGTGAAAGTGAAGTCGCTCAGTGGTGTCCGACTCTTAATGCCCCATGGACTGCAGCCCACCAGGCTCCTCCGTCCACGGGATTTTCCAGGGAAGAGTAATGGAGTGGGGTGCAATCACCTTCTCCAAGACTAGGGTAAACTATAGAATAATTCTGTGGCATTTCTCAACACAAAATAACTGAACACACCAAATCAGGTCTTGTTAAAAGTGCTAAAATGCATACTAAAAAAAAGGAAATATTGAATTAAGAAAATAACTTGAATGAATAGCAACAAATTCCCACCAAAATTACTAAAAACTGCATAAGATTTCAAGTTTCATCCCAACATTCAGCTCTATTCTTTAATACCATTATAAACAATCATAGCTATAGAATACAGCAAGAGAATCTATGTTTGGCATGGATTCCATTTATATTTTTCTTTAGTTCACACAATTACATTCAATATGACTAGATGGGTCGTTTAAACATATAATCATTCCCTTTCTCAAATACATTTTGCGCTCCTAGATTTAATTTTATAAATCCATTCAATTAAGTTTACTGTTAATACAAATTTGATGTAAAAGATGGTCTTAATGAACAATAAAATTGCCACAAATACAGCTACAAGATTAAGGCATGAAAAACACTGAAAATCAATTTGATACTTTTTATACTTATTTTTGGAGAAGGAAATGGCACCCCACTCCAGTACTCTTGCCTGGAAAATCCCATGGACGGAGGAGCCTGGTAGGCTGCAGTCCGTGGGGTCACTGAGGGTCGGACACGACTGAGCGACTGAGCGACTTCACTTTCACTTTCATGTGTTGGAGAAGGAAATGGCAACCCACTCCAGTGTTCTTGCCTGGAGAATCCCAGGGACGGGGGAGCCTGGTGAGATGCCGTCTATGGGGTCGCACAGAGTCGGACACGACTGAAGCGACTTAGCAGCAGTAGCAGCAGCATACGTATTTTTTAATTAGATTCCATTACAAGCTGGAGTGGGTATTACACAACAACCTGTGGATGAAAGTTATCAAAGGCAGCCCTGACCCCATCTCAATACAAAACTTCTCATTATTTACTGGTAAAGTTTGCCTAAATGACAACAACAAAATTGGTCTGATGCAAATAGCAAGCTTCTCTAGGAAGGTGTAAATGATCCCAGTTACAAGATGTTTAATTTAAAGAGAACTTTCCCAAAATGTTTCTGATGCTTCGGGGGAGGTACACACTTCAATACCGAGTGACACTCACCTTGCGGTAGATCATATGGCACACGGCTACTCTCAGCCTCATCCCCACACGCTGCATGTGGTAGAAGCACAAGTGGTGCAGAATGGCCCACACCAGCACGCAGGCGCTCAGCCCTGCCGCGTAGCCGTAGGCTTCGTGCAAAGCGGCAGAATCATTGGGATCGTAGTTTTCAACATAACTAATAATTTTCCCCCAAAATATGGGTAGAACTACGTTGGTACCTTCCTGAAAGAAAAAAAAAAAAAAGGGCTTAATTAGAAATACAAGTCATGCCAATTTTTCTTAACACAAGCTTTACGTTTATTATTAGCATGTTAAAAAGCCTTCTTGACAAAATGCTACATTCATGGCTAACCTAAAAGAAAAATACACAGATCCACTCTCTCCAGTAAGACAAGCAGACAACAGTTTTAACATAAGCCAAAATCTTACATTCAAAGACCATAAAGCCTTAGTATTGGGTTGGCCAAAAAGTTCTTTCTGTTTTTTAAGTGAAACACACATTTTTGATTTTCACCAAGAACTTTGTTGAACATCATATTCAAAATTCTGTTCCACTATCTCCTACCATTTTTCAGGAAACCTGATAATTCCATCTTCCCAAAACTTTATATCTTTTTGAGCAAAGAACGACTTCAGGTGCCTTTTACAGTTTTCCTGGAAATTAAATCTTTTTACATTAAGAGAATTTTGTAAAAAACAAAATAAAAAGAAACCCGAAGGAGCAGTGTCTAGTGAATATGGCAGATGAGTCAGAACTTCCAAGCCAAACTGTAACAGTTTTTGCCTGGTCATCAAAGAAACATGGTCTTTCATTATCCTGACGGAAGATAATTCATTTTCTGTTGAATAATTCCAACACATTTCATCAAGTACTGCTTTAAGTTGGCCTAACTGGGAGAAGTACTTATTGGAATTAACTGTTTGGTTTTCTGGAAGGAGCTCATAATAGAGGACTCCCTTCCAGTCCCACCATATATACAACATCATCTTCTCTGGATGAAGACTGGACTTTGGTGTGGTTGGTGGTGGTTCATTTCACCTACCCAACAATCTCTTTCATTACACATTAGTGTACAGTATCCACTTTTCATTGCCCACCACAATTTGTTTTTAAAAAGGAGCATTTTATTAATAGTTACATTTCAGTAGAGAATTGCATATGGAAATAACGGTCAAGAAGATTTTTCTTTTTTTATTATTTATTATTTTTATTTTTTAGATTTTTCTTTTTTTCCCTCACTTAACTTAGGTGGAAACCAAACATCAAAGTGATTAATATAACCAAAGTGGTGAAATGACTTTCAAGGTGTTTGTGTGTGTGTGTGTGTGTGATATTTTGAGTATGTTGGCTATCTCCCACATGATATAACATTGATTGTTCTCAGTTAATGTCTAGATTTGATCTCTATCAACTTTAACTGGTCTATTCGACTATAAAACATCATTAACCAAGAAATCTCCAACACAAGCTATTTTTTAATTTTTGTTGCTGTGTTGGGTTTTAATTGTAGTGTGCAGGCTCCTCTAGTTGAAAAGCACCAGCATAGTTGCCCTGGGGCATGTGATATCTTAGTTTCCTGACCAGGGATCAAACCCATGACCCCTACATTGGAAGGCAGACTCATAACCACTGGACCACCAGGGAAATCCCCTGATGGGTTTGTTTGTGATAGCTCTCTTCTGTCTGTAAAATGTTGAGGAACCCACAAGAGGAAGAGAAGGAGAATCCAAAACTCAAAACACAAAGCATAACTAAAAAGCATTTTCTGCTCAATTAAATAGTGCCTGATCAGATTATTGACAGAAAGCTGATCCCATCTCTCAAATGGATGTGACAGTGAAGCCCTACACTCCTGTCTTGCTCTAAACACAAATGTTCACAGGCTGTAACACCTGCCTCACCTTCCACAAGGTCACAGGAGATTTCATCTACTCCAGAGAAGAGAAGATTGTTTAGTGAAAGAATTATAAGTAAGATGACCATATCAGAGGACGATGACCAGTTCTCAAGAACACAAAGGCTCACTGTTACATTTCTAGGAAGCCTCATCATTCACCCCTGGAGGCACTAAGAGCTTAAAAAGAGCCCCTCATAGATTGTAAAACACACTGTTGATACAGTTTAGTGAGATGGAAGTCTAGAGGCTTACACAGAAAAGCAAGAAAGTCAAACTACACATGGCAGTCCCAGCCTAGATACGATCAAGGGCAGCCCAGTGCTGCAGGCTACAAACCTGGGGCTATCTACCAGAAGCCCAGCGGTAACACCTGCCATCCCAAAGTGTCCTAAAACTGTGATTCTCTTTGGGAATCACTGCTGTCTGTTCAGTTCAGTCTCTCAGTCATGTCCATCTCTTTGTGACCCCATGGACTACAGCTTGCCAGGCCTCCCTTCTTGAGCCTGCTCAAACTGATGTCCATCGAGTCAGTGATGTCATCCACCTATCTCATCCTCTCCCCTTCTCCTCCTGCCTTCAATCTTTCCCAGCATCAGGGTCTTTTCAGATGGGTCAGTTCTTCGTAACAGGTGGCCAAAGTATTGGAGTTTGAGCTTCAGCATCAGTCCTTCTAATGAATATTCAGGATTAATTTCCTTTAGGGTGGACTGGTTGGATCTCCTTGCAATCCAATGAACTCTCAAGAGTCTTCTCCAATAGCACAATTCAAAAGCATCAATTCTTCAGTGGTCAGCTTTCTTTATAGTCCAACTCTCACATCCATACATGACTACTGTAAAAACCACAGCTTTGACTAGATGGACCTTTGTTAGGTGTTACTCAGCTGTCTGTTACTCATCTATTTGATCCTAACATTGTTTCAATACAATGTTATTGAAAAAGTAATGTTATTGAATTCAATGTTATTGAAAAAGAGTAATATCACCCATCTAAAAGAATACTAATAAATGCAAGAAATTCAGCAAAAAAAGAGTGCAAAATAAAGGCAGATCATTACGGCCTAAGTGTCTGGGTTTATCTGCTGAGAGATAGTCTTTAATAACCCAGTTGAGCAAACAGCCTCACTAAGGAGTAATGCCAGTCCATGGCTTATAGTTTCTACTCTTCTGTCTATTCTGGATACTAATCCTCAACTAGTGAGGAATAAAACAGCTGAGAAAATATTCCCTATCAAACTTGAAACTAACCAAATTAAAACTTTCTGGATAAGCAGGCACAAGATCAAAAATTGTTCCCCAAAACTCATCTTTGACGTTAGTCTAAGTTTGATTTGTGAATATTCTTTCTACAAACTAATTGAGAATAGAGTTCTTACATCTTCATAGGAATTCTTCACAACTATGAAACCACGAAAGATTTTCTAAAATAGTCTATTATAATACAACAACATTTGATCAAGTTTCTACAAGAATCTGAGAGTCTCTGTGGCAGACATTTCTCAGTGGATTCCTTGGTATTCAGCCTCCTTGGTATTCAGGAAATGGGGCCCACTTGACTTTGGGCCCCATTTCCTGCTTCTTAGGGGAACCTCTCACAGGATTAAGTGCTAAAATTTCTCCACTCAGTATAGTTTCTCCATTACATTTCCACATGTACTTAAAAGGTTTCTTACCCAACTCCACCATTTCTGCTCCATTTCTACACCATTTCTCCCATTTTAATGAGAAAAATTAAAAAAAAAAAAAACACAGAAAACAGAAACAAGCTATATCAGACAAAGAAAAAATTCTTGAGTGAAATATCTAAGCAGGAAAAATGAGCTTGTGGGAAAAATGAAGGGGCAATTCATCTTCAGAAATGGGGGAATAGGTGTCAAACAGTGGAGCTGAGACAGATCCAGAGCTGAGGAGGAAGAGCAGTGAATCTGGGAAAATAATAACCATTAGTATGCTAAATGTAACTTCACTCCTCTTGACACAGTGGTCTTCATCCTGACTGCACCTTAGCATCACCTGGGAGGGGTTAAGGGCACTCTGAGGCCTGAAGCCAAGCTTTTAGAAACTGGTTTAGGTTCAACTGATTAAGGATGGACCTTGAAGTTCCCTCTCCCTGGAAGTTTCTGGATGTAGAATCTAATTCCATGGAAGCATCTGCTGTTCTCCTGCATTGTCAGGGCATCTGGGCCTCGAGGGGCCATGAACCTGGTTTGAAGGACTTACAAGTACCACAGAAGATTTTATGCTGAGTTCTGTGTTACATATCATACTTCTAAGAAAATTCCCTATGAACCCAAACTCTTGAGACTCCAAAGATGAAATTCAAACCTTTCATTCGAAACCACAGGAAAAAAATAAATGTTTATAAAATACAGTATTTACAAAATTAAAATATGAATCAAATTTGTAATGTTACATCTAAAGAGGGAGAAGAATTAGAATGGAACAAGGATACAAGTCTTCTTTAAAAATAGCCTCTTCTGTTGATCTGACTTTGGAATTGTGAAAACACACAGAATTGTAATTATAAAACAATCAAATTTTCAAAATCAATTCCTAAAATTTCAGAGTACAAGAAAACAAAAACTATATACATCCAGTAGGTTGCCAGTTATACAGAAAACAATTATTAAAAGTAGTTAAAAAAATTGAAAACACATTCCTTGTGTGATATGCCTATCTAAGAACAATATAAACAGCAGTAGCAACAACAATATGCTTCCAAAAGTCACATTATGGTTAATAATGTTGATACTATCAGATTTGTAAATGAGTAATTATGTTGGTATCACTGAGAACTGGGATTAACTGAAGTTTCTCAATCGTGTCCAACTCTTTGTGACCCCATGGACTATATAGCCTGCCAGGCTCTTCTATCCATGGAATTTTCCAGACAAGAATACTGGAGTGGGTTGCCATCCCTCCTCCAGGGCACCTTCCCAACCCAAGGATTGAACCAAGGTCTCCCACGCTGCAGGCAGACTATTTACCATCTGAGCCACCAATAGGCATGGCAGAAAAGAGAATAGATGATGAGAGGAAAAGAGATACCAAACTAAGAGTACAAAGATAAAGTAAAAGAACTATTGTTCTGAATCCAGTTTCGACTGAAAACACCTATATAAACTCAAGGTCTGTTTACTACAAAAAATGTATACTAGCTTTGTCCAATGAAAAAGCTGAGAAGCAATAGCCAACTCAACAGCAATGAGCACCCCTAGTGCCCAGACCATAGTCTCTAAATACCATTTCCCACTAGAAGGAGCCATGGCTGCTTGGAGAAATGGATATTCCAGGGCTGGGGCAAATTTGTACTTAAAGATGCACAGCTTTATTTTGTGTAACGATAAACCAGAACCTTGTTGTCACACAAGAAAGCAAAAAATTAGCAAAGATTTCTACAGTCTGCACCAAAAACAGAAGCCCTGGGAAGAGACCTATTCTATTCTTAATGGCAGAGGCTGGTTTCACAAATGGCTTAGAAAACTCACTGCTGTTTACAGGCCATCATGACAGAACAAGAACTCTTGAGAAAAGTCACTTTTAGAAGCCAACTTTTCTGGACAGTAATTAAAAGTTTCACTTCTAAGCAGAATTTTGAATTTTTCACCATTATGAAAGCAATCTTTTTAAAAAAGAGTCACCTATTCCCTTGACTTATTAAAGATAATGGATTGAGGGGGATGGGAGGATAAGTGAAATAAGTGAGGGCAATTAAGAGGCACAAACTTCCAGTTATGGGAATGTAATGTACAACATAGGAAATACAGTCAATAACACTGGAATAACTTTGTATGGTGACAGAGGGTAACTAGACTGATCAGGGTGATCATTTTATAATGTACAAAAATATTGAATTACCATACTATACACTTGAAACTAATATAATATTGTAAGTCAATCATATTTCAATTTTTTAAAAAGTTTTAAATTAGACAGCAAAAATACAGGTGTTTTTTTTTTTTTTTAATGAATTTAAAAGCATCACCCTCATATATGTCTCAAGGTCATCACTGTGGATATTACTGACATCTGATGGCTAATGTGATGCTCTCAAGAATCAGCAGGGCAGGTCTGCTCTGCAGGTCCCTGGCTGCTTGGCTCAATGCCCCCCCCTCCTCTCCCTTGCTGTATGTTCCTCAGTGGTTGCTCTGAACCCACAGTGTCTCTGCCACTAGCAGCCACTCCTCAGCCTCCGGGTTGAGCAGAAGTGAGGGATACATGGAAGAAAGGGTTGGGAAATAAAAGCAAAGACCACCCAGCTCTTGTGGAACCAGCCCTGAGTTTAGGCACAAAGCCCACTTTGGGACACAAAGGATTCTGCTTACTTCCTGCCCATCAGTTGAGCTCCAAAGTGAAGATTTACACAAATATGTGCCTCCAATAGCCTCTACCTAAAACAGAGACAACCAGCAAAATTGGCCTTGGACAAAGGTCAGTGATTAGTAAGACCGACCATTTCTAAGGTTCCCAGGAAGAAGACATAAATCCTGGTCACTCCTCCTCCCCACTCAGGGTAGGGAGTGAGCGAACCCACTGAGGCTCTTCAAGGTCACCCCATTTACACACCAGCAGGTGGAGACCTCAGCTCTCAGAGAGAAGCCCTGATGACCTGGGGAGGTGGGCTCTGGGTCTCTGGTCCAGGAAGTCTTCAGGCTTCTCCTCTCCACCTTGAGGGCCCCAGGCAGGTGGAGACCTGTCCTCCTTCTCCTCACCCAAGATCCCCATGGGGGTGCACACAGGGGCCAGGCATGCGGGGAACTCGCTGGCTGTTCTATTCTAATTAGGGGTGACCTGCACATGCTCCAGGTTGAACAATAGCCTGGTACTTGCTTCCCCAACATTATGATCACTCCTCAGTTCTCAAGGACAAAGGTTTCACACTTTGAAATCCTAACCCCAAAAGCCTCACCTTGGACTGGCATCGCCTGCCTCTTCCCACTGGTGCTTCCAGGAGTGCCTGTGCTGTGGTTGGTCACAGCACTGTCTGGGAACCATGGTAACCCATGAGTCGTTCTGTGCACCAGAGGAATTAAAAGAGGGCAGGAGGTCACAAAGTAAATGTGTTCATGTTTTAGAGTCATGAGCTGAGTTTAGATCTGCTATATGAAATTATCATCACTTAGGGATGGTAACGAGGGGAAGGTTAAAGGGTTCCTGGTCTATCTGAACACAGCATGATGTTGCTTCTAGCATCAACATCCTAGTCAAATCTGGCACCCAGGGGACATGGACACCTGTACTCTACCCTCATTCAGGATCCCAAATCTGACTTCCTGCTCCAGGAAGTTCTTAGCATCCTATTTATTATCGTTAGACAACATTCAAGATGCATGTGTCTGACACTATGAATACAAAGCTCTAAAGACAAGCTTTTCTGACCCTGGACGAGCTCTCAGGCATTGAGATGAACAGGCTTATAAGTCAGAGTGCCCAAAGTGGAACCTCAATTTGTTCTTTATGCTCCGTGTGACAACGGGCATCATATGTGACTACTTGGACTGTGTCCTCTCTTCTAAAATGAGGGTAATATGAAACCAACAACTTCATTGAGTTAGTCCAAGGAATAAGAGTGATATTACACATAGAGTGCTCACAGCAGTTCCTGATACATAACTTATTTTGAGTACTTGCTATTGTTCCTACTGCACTACTAATAGTACTGCTGCTGCCACCACCATGACTACTGAGTATGAGCCCCTGTTACTGCTACTAGAACTTCTAGTACTACAGAGGATGAGTTCCCTTGTTTTCACAGCCTCTACTCCCCACTTCTCTGCCATGACCACCCAACAACAAGTCTCCTGAAGGAGGGGCCGGGTCTCTACCAACTGACACCTGACACAGCCCCAGGCCTGGCCTTCCTGGATCCCCAGCAGGAAGTGTTCCTGGGGCTGGACAACTGTAAAATCAACACTGCACCCCACCCTTCACAAGGCACTACAGCATCTCGGTGGTCAGAGCCCCCTCTAAGGTGGCACTCTGCCCCACACACCTGCCCCACCCTCTGGCACAATGATCAACCCACCTTTGTCATCAACGAGAACTCCATCTCCCAGGACCACCCAGTCACCTGGGAGCTGACAGATTCTCTGTCTCTCCAGTTGTGTGGGGTGGACTCACCTGCCCAGCTGCCCACTGCCCACAGTGCCCTTCAGTCCAGCACAGCCTTTAAGCAAGAGCCACACCGCCCACCTGTAAACCATCTGGCCCACCCACCTCACCCCCAACACGATGGACTGAGGACAGCTCACACCTTCTCCACCTAAAACACCCCTTTAACAGCAACTGTATCTTCCATCCCTCCTGCCCTCACACACTCATAGGCCCCCCATGTCCCTAAGGGAGTGCTAAAGGGCCATGGAGAGCACGAGCCACCCAGGGGGTTCTGCAGCAGACCTTCAGCAGGCTCAGCCAGAACACGGGGCTGACGGGACTGTGTCCCCAGGTGGACTGTCTCACTGGGGAATCTTGACCCAGGATCTTCAGGGTCATGGAGGTCACTGACCTCACACATTTCTGCCTTTAGTTTTCTCTTGCACATCCCCTCCTACACTCTCTGCCAATGCCAGGATATCAAGACTCTCCCTTCAACCAGCAAACCACCCCCAGAGTCAGGACTGAAACCAGAACAGATGGTGCATGGATTCTCCATGATTCATGGTGAAGCTGGAGCTCCTCCCCACAGGGGTCTCTGGCCTGGGTGACCTGGCCCATGGGGAGGGTGCAGCCCAGGGAAGGGTGTGCTCTGGAAGCTCTGGCAGCTCCTGCCCAGATGCAGGGCCCTGGGTCCTGTTCCACTGGAAGGGGAGAGGTGATGATCCCTTCTTCAGATCAGACCGGATCAGATCAGTCGCTCAGTCGTGTCTGACTCTTTGCGACGCCATGAATTGCAGCACGCCAGGCCTCCCTGTCCATCACCAACTCCCGGAGTTCACTCAGACTCATGTCCATCTAATCAGTGATGCCATCCAGCCATCTCATCCTCTGTCATCCCCTTCTCCTCTTGCCCCCAATCCCTCCCAGCATCAGAGTCTTTTCCAATGAGTCAACTCTTCACATGAGGTGGCCAAAGTACTGGAGTTTCAGCTTTAGCATCATTCCTTCCAAAGAAATCCCAGGGCTGACCTCCTTCAGAATGGACTGGTTGGATCTCCTTGCAGTCCAAGGGACTCTCAAGAGTCTTCTCCAACACCACAGTTCAAAAGCATCAATTCTTCAGTGTTCAGCCTTCTTCACAGTCCAACTCTCACATCCATACATGACCACAGGAAAAACCATAGCCTTGACTAGACGAACCTTTGTTGGCAAAGTAATGTCTCTGCTTTTGAATATGCTATCTAGGTTGGTCATAACTTTCCTTCCAATTTAGGAAAGCATTTATCAGATGTGTCCTGGGCAAGTTAACAATTGCTTGCTGAGTGACTATAAAATATCTTACATTTTTGGGCTCAGGTCCAAGTTTACTTCCTCCAAACCATGAGGCATATATTCCTTGAGGTTACAGGATCTTTGCTTTCTCACTTTTAGCATTTATATCACTTGCTGAGATCAATTTATATCATTTACTGAGATCAAATAATTTACAGAGATCAAATTGCCAACATCTGCTGGATCATTGAAAAAGCAAGAGAGTTCCAGAAAAACATCTATTTCTGCTTTCTTGACTATGCCAAAGCCTTTGACTGTGTGGATCATAATAAACTGTGGAAAATTCTGAAAGAGATGGAAATACCAGACCACCTGACCTGCCTCTTGAGAAACCTATATGCAGGTCAGGAAGCAACAGTTAGAACTGGACATGGAACAACAGACTGGTTCCAAATAGGAAAAGGAGTACGTCAAGGCTGTATATTGTCACCCTGCTTATTTAACTTATATGCAGAGTACATCATGAGAAAGGCTGGGCTGGAAGAAGCACAAGCTGGAATCAAGACTGCCAGGAGAAATGTCAATAACCTAAGATATGCAGATGCCATCACCCTTATGGCAGAAAGTGAAGAGGGACTAAAAAGCCTCTTGATGAAAGAGGAGAGTGAAAAAGTTGGCCTAAAGCTCAACATTCAGAAAATGATCATGGCATCTGGTCTCATCACTTTATGGCAAATAGATGGGGAAACAATGGAAACAGTGACAGACTTTTTTTTTTTTTTGGTTCCAAAATCACTGCAGATGGTGACTGCAGCTATGAAATTAAAAGACGCTTACTCCTTGGAAGGAAAGTTATGACCAACCTAGATAGCATATTCAAAAGCAGAAATATTACTTTGCCAACAAAGGTCCATCTAGTCAAGGCTATGGTTTTTCCAGTGGTCATATATGGATGTTAGAGTTGGACTGTGAAGAAGGCTGAGTGCCGAAGAATTGATGCTTTTGAACTGTGGTGTTGGAGAAGACTCTTGAGAGTCCCTTGGACTGCAAGGAGATCCAACCAGTCCATTCTGAAGGAGGTCAGCCCTGGGATTTCTTTGGAAGGAATGATGCTAAAGCTGAAACTCCAGTACTTTGGTCACCTCATGTGAAGAGTTGACTCATTGGAAAAGACTCTGATGCTGGGAGGGATTGGGGGCAGGAGGAGAAGGGGATGACAGAGGATGAGATGGCTGGATGGCATCACTGATTAGATGGATGTGAGTCTAAGTGAACACTGGGAGTTTTTGATGGACAGGGAGGCCTGGCGTGCTGCGATTCATGGGTTCGCAAAGAGTCAGACACAACTGAGGTACTGAACTGAACTGGACGATGTCCTATATGGTATAAAATGTCAGTGCTATCCTTCCACAATACTATGTTTTAATTGGTTAAAAGAAAAACATTGGCTTGGCAAAAAGTTCATTCAAGTTTTGCCATAAGCTGTTATGGGAAACCTGAAAGAATTTTTTTGCCAACCCAACTGTAATCCCCTGGAGCATTTGTCTTTAAGCACCTGTCCATTATAAAAGTAAATACAACTGCTGAACTACATCCTGATTCACAGACAAGTTTTATCTTCGGACCTTAAACCACTGTCTTCTCTCCCCACCATCTCATCCATCTCAGTACTGATCTGCACACACTGAGAAGCAATGCACAGTGTGTAAAAGCTTTTACCTCAAGAAATGTAAGTAGTCCCAAAACAAAATAGAATTTCCAGTAACACTTGACGATTGCTCTCATTAAAGAAGGCTCCTGTGCATCTTTCTTGGCTCTCAAAACTTCTCGATCCCAGTACCTGTGATGAGAAACAAAGCACAGTAAAGAAAAGCCCTGCTACAGGTAAAACGGTGGCGGGTGGAGCAGAAGACGAGCCTTCACTACAGGGCACTCTGCGGCTGCCCCATAGATGCTGGCTAATGGGTCACAGGGCACCTGAAGGATGAGCAGTGTAGACTGAAGCACCAGAAAAAGCACCAGAATAGGTTTTGAGGGAAAAGTCCCAGTCTCAGGAAACAAGTTCCTGCCAAGCTTTGCTGGACTCAGTTCATGAGCAGCTCAGGAGGGCAGACTCCCTCCTTCAGGGGCCCCACCTCCAAGGACAAAACTCAGCCTCTAGGGCTGTGGCTGCGGGCTCCCTCCCTCCACAGGTGCACAGGGAACATGGACTCCCCCAGCCTCCAAAGTGGGCTAAGCCTGGGGTCAGCCTGAGGGGATGAGTGTGTAGTGTCAGGGGAGGAGGCTCAGAAGAACCCAGAGGAAGCAAAGCCTCCCCGACACCTTTAGCCCCATGTGGAAATTCTCACTCTCCCTCCCCTTCTCCCTGATGTCTGTGCTCACCCTTGCAGCTCTTCTCCAAGGCGCTGGGAGCGATCTTCTGGAAGCACTGAGTACAAATCATCTGGTTTTAATTTCCGTTCATAACCAATTTTAAACAAGGGGTTTAGCCACCTGTTAAAAATTAAAAGGACAGTGACATATATCTAAATTACACAGCTCTAATTAGAATCCTACAGTGATGGGCTTTGTTAAATAAAAACTATATTTTAAATATATAGAGATATGATTGAATAATTAGACATATGTTTACATGCTCACACACAGACACACACACACACTCCCTAACTCTGTAGATTGAGAGGCCCCAGAAGCAATGACACACTGGTAGCAAAGAGCATTCTAGCCCCCTGATCTTGGGGTTTTGTTTAACATACACAATTACAATTTTCTTCTTGTGGGAAGGACTTTTAAAGTCTACTCTCTTATCACTTTTCAAGTATTCAATACAATAGGATTAACTATAGTCACCAGACTGGAAATACACCTTCATGAAAGTAAAAGTCACTCAGTCGTGTCCAACTCTTTGCGACCCCATGGACTATACAGTTCATGGAATTTTCCAGGCCAGAATACTAGAGTGGGTAGCCTTTCCCTTCTCCAGGGGATCTTCCCAACCCAGGGATCAAACTTGGTCTCTCACATTGCAGGTGGAAATTCCATGAACTGTATAGTCCATGGGGTCGCAGAGAGTCGAACACGACAGAGGGACTTTCGCTTTCACGAGGATGTAATGTGCAGTCTGGTGACCATAGTTAATCCTACTGTGTAACTTATTTTATAATGGAAGATTGTGTCCTTTGGCCCCCTTCACCCAGGTCTTAGCATTTTAATATCCTTCTTCCTTAAAAGGAAGCAACTAAAGAAACGGCTGATTCCAAGGTTGGGGCTGTGTGTGTCAACACTGATAATTCTTTTTTTTTTACTGCAATATAAGTGTCTGACATGAAGCTTTGGAGACATCTATGTCAAAGACATCCATCTCCAGTGAACACGTGACAGCTACACAACGAGATAAAGAGCCAGGCCACCCCACCCGTGAAGTTCCCGCTTTAGAAAGCTCTGGTTGACCTGATAACAGACTATCTCACTGACTGCTTGCTTCTCCTTTCCCACACTTTAATTCCCGCTGTTATTTTTTAAATTCATCAATAAAGAGTGAACATTTATAATCCTGACACCCCACTCTCAACCTCAAAAAGGCAGAATCCCAAGTCCAAGCTTGCTCATGAGCTCTCTCTCTCTCTACCCAGGACCTTGCTGTGTCACCCCAGGGGTGCCTTGTACCCTCCAGGGCGTGTGAGTGATACACCTTGACATTTCAAAGTTCCCTGATGGTTGTTGCTGAGATGTATCTCACAATCCTAAGAACCACAAGGGCTGGTCCACCCACAACACAGACTGCAAAAGGAGAATTTCTGTGGGGGCTGCTCATAACTAGTATGAGCCCTGGTGAGCAGAGCCTCAGGCAATCCCAGCAAAAGCCTCACCATCTACAGGCCAAGACCAACAGGCAGAGAAAGTCCAAGATGGATCTGGGACATCTTATGCCATAAAATAAGGAAGCACTCAAGGAATCATGAGGATGTGTAGGAAGGACAGAGAAGCTTGAATGGCTCTTGCTAGACAAATCTGGGATACTTTGAGCATCAAAACAAGTAAATGGCAATGAACCCTAACCCAGTAAATAATGAAAGAATCCATGAATCTATAGTGCTACGTAAACAGGAGAGAAAGGAAAGCTCTTGCAAACAAATCCAAACAAACATAAAAGGAGAAGTCAGTTACTTTTAAACTGTGTACATAACTGAAAATGTACTATACTGAATAATTTTCAAGTGTAAGATATTTTTTATCTTTATTTATATGAGGAAAAGACCATGGGAAATTGTTTTGTGATTCAATATGTAAACTGTGTGTTCCAAGATATGTCTGTTCTAGGAGAAGGCAATGGCACCCCACTCCAGTACTCTTGCCTGGCAAATCCCATGGACGGAGGAGCCTGGTAGGCTGCAGTCCATGGGGTCGCAAAGAGTCAGACAACACTGAGCGACTTCACTTTCACTTTCATGCATTGGAGAAGGAAATGGAAACCCACTCCAGTGTTCTTGCCTGGAGAATCCCAGGGATGGGGAAGCCTGGTGGGCTGTCGTCTATGGGGTCACACAGAGTCAGACACAATTGAAGCGACTTAGCAGCAGCAGCAGCAGCAGACAGATGCTTAGTCTCTTGTGCCAATCAAGTGTTGGTCCAAAAGACTACTGAAATTTTATATGCTTACTGATATTTTACAGTTTTTTATCCTCATATCCTGTAAAGTTATAAGTCTGCAAAATAAAAATGTTTAACTTTTCAGAAAAAAAGGAACAATCAAGTCAGAAAATCATCAATGGAAATTAAAAATATTGTGTGAACGCTTGAAGCAGAAGATGATATTTACATAATCTCAATTTATCTTTCTGCAATTATTTATTATAAAGGGAAAAAAACAGTAACTATACAGATGATCCCACCAAAAAACCTCTTCAGATCGATTATGCATTATTTAAATGACAATAATTAGCATGCAAAGACAGTCTATTGGTAAACACCATTTTACTGATGTGTCAGGGTAAGGAAATTTCCAAGGCCAGACCATAATAACCCATGGATAGAGAACAAACCAGTCAGTTCTAAAGGAAATCAACCCTGAATATTCATTGGAAGGCCTGATGCTGAAGTTCCAATACTTTGGCCAACCTGATGCAAAGAGCTGACTGATTGGAAAAGACCCAGATGCTGGGAAAGATTGAAGGCAAAAGGAGAAGAGAACAGCAGAAGATGAGATGGTTAGATAACATCACCAACTCAATGGACATGAAATTGAGCAAACTATGGGAGAGAGTAAAGGACAAGGAAGCCTGGTGTGCTGGTCCATGTGGTCGCTGAGTCGGACATGGCTGAACAATTGAATAACAGCAATGACAGAGATCACATTTCTTCTATCCTGTTATTCCTAGGACAACATAGGTACAGATGCTCAAGAACTATTTGTTGAATGTATGAATACCCATGACTCATTAAAGAAGCAATAAGATAAACTGAACTTCAGATTTTGCTAATCCAGGTACCTTGGCACCCCTAAAGAACCCCAGTCCAGGAGTCAGAAAACTGGCCTCTAGTCCCAGCAGTCGTGCTGAGCACCCAGGACTATGCTCCACGTCTCCACTCCAGTTCAGCAGCTCCACCACCTTCAACATCTCTAAGTCTCAGTTTCCTTCCAAAACAATGGTGCACATCTAGGAGCTTTACCACTAAGCATGTTTGAAACATGCTGGGTGATTTATTCCACACTTGTCCCCTATGGAAAAAGCACAGGGAATCAGCACTGTGACTTACCCAGATGATGACACCCTGCACCCAAAGTAAAAGCGTTATTCACTCAGTTGTGTCCTACACTTTGCAAACCCATGGTCTGTCCACAGAATTCTCCAGGGAAGAATACAGGAGTGGGTAGCCATTCCCTTCTCCAGTGGATCTTTCTCACCCAGGGACTGAACCAGATTCTCCTGCATTACAGACAGATTTTTTACCATCTGAGCTACAAGGGAAGCCCACAAAAGACCCTCTTTAAAATTCTGCTTGAAGAGGAAAAGATGCTCAATACCAAAATATCTTTGGATCCAGATTCCTTCCTAACTTTTGATAGGAAAGTTTAATATTTATTTATAGCATTAAATGATGTTCAAAATATGGTATTTATTTTTTAATTAAACTTTTTATTTTGTAAAGGAGTATATCCAACAGACAACGTGATAGTTTCAGGAGGACAGCAAAGGGACTGAGCCGTACATACACATGTATCATTCTCCCTCAAACCCCACTCCCATCCAGGCTGCCACATAACATTGAGCAGTTCCCTGTGCTATACAGTAGGTCCTTGTTGGTTATCCATCCTAAATACAGCAGTGTGTGCACGTCCTTACCAAACTCCCTAACTATCCCTTTCCCCCATCACTCTCCCTGGCAACATAAGTTCGTTCTCTAAAGTCTGAGAGTCTGTTTCTGTCAAAATGTGGTATTTAATTGAAATGTATGCAGTCTTCCACTTTTAATACAGTTTATTGCTAATTAGGATGTGATGCATATCGATGACCATATACTTTGGTGCATCTTTCCTTTTTCCAAATTCCCAGCAGTAGAATAATTAGTGAAGGGCTGAATTGTTTTCCATTAGGTTTAGACCAATTTGCCTTCTTAACAGCTGTTTGTGAGCTTATTTCATTGTCACCTTTGAGTACCTGAATTATAGTTTTTCTGGGCCTAAAGTTAAAAATAATTCAAACCGTTTTAATTTTAATTATTTGACTTATGCATGCTCTGTCACTCAGTCCTGTTCAACTCTTTGCAACCCATGGACTGTAGCCTGTCAGGCTCCTCTCTCCATGGGATTTTTCAGGAAAGAATACAAGAGTGGGTTGCTATTTGATTCCTAGATATGGAACACTTTTATGTCTCTTGATCATTTACTTGTCTTTTTTCAAATGTCTATTAATATATTTTTTCTATAGAGAATTTATATTTTTCAAATAACTTGTAATAGTGCATTCAATACTTTTTCAGATTTTCATTTGTTCTTTAGAGGTTTTAAGTTATATGTCATTAAATAAAATCAAGCTTTTCTTTTTCATTTCTCCTGCTGCTTTTGTCTTTTAAAAATCCTAACAT
The DNA here is from genome assembly GCF_002263795.3 of Bos taurus. NCBI lineage: Eukaryota > Metazoa > Chordata > Mammalia > Artiodactyla > Bovidae > Bos > Bos taurus. Next base: position 188,952 of record NW_020190994.1, on the reverse strand, counting down.
CTAAATCTGTGTTTTATTTTAGCTTTTTTCTTATTTTATTTATAACAGTAAAGGCTGCTAGAATTTTTTAATATAGTTTTTTATATAGGATAGGCCCCATTTTTTCCTAAAACAGTCCATTCTTCCATTATGGTTTACTGAGTTTTTCTTATTCCTCACTAGGAATTAAGAAGCACAGTTAATGAAGCATGTCAAGCTGGGGACTGGATTGTCCAGTCCCTTGAGACTCTGTCCTCACTCCAGCCTCTGGGGTGAGCTCTGCATTTCTCTCTATCCTTGTCCCAGAGGCCAGCAGGTTGGGGGCGAGTGCAGGACCTGACCCAGAGATGAGGGTGGGGCAGGGTCTTGGACCATATGCACTTGGCCCATCAGGAAGCTGTTAAATCCTTGCTCCCCTGACACTGGCCACATGTCAGTGAACTGTCTCCTTGCAAAGGGAGTTTGGATGTGGAAACTGTCTGGTATTGAGACAGACTATCTGAAGACAATTTTCAGAGAAGCTGATGACATGAAGGGGGGATGTGAACTGGCTAAGTGCTGAGACAGTTTAGGGAGGTTGGTCCTGCTCAGCCCTCAGTAACTATCAATTGTGAATGGATATAAATGTTTAATTTCAAACTATGATTCTTTGCACCATTTTCAGAATACCACTTGTTATTCTTCATTAACAGTCAGAAAGCCACATGCTGTAGATAGAGGCTGGGTGAGCTCTCCAGGGCTCTTTCTCTGACCTTGACCTGTTCCCAGTGAGTGTTTACTTTGATGAGTTTTGGTAATTTTATACAATAACCAGAGCCTCAAGCAAGAAATAGAACATCCCAAAGGTATAGTCAAATTTACTGGTATGTCCTTACAGCAAAACAAACTGCCTGACAAATTTAAGTTTATCTCCTGTAGTTTACTCTTGATTTTTTTGGTCTTTATAGTTCTGCATCTGATCAACCTGAGACTAGTGTCCTTTTAGAGGTGTCAAGTGGATAATTTGCCATCCAGAGTCTTCCATGGGTCCCCCAGTGTGTTGATTCCCTACCCTCTGTTGAAAAATAGACTGTCAGATATTTCTTCAGCAAAGATGGGCTTATCCAGAATCAGCAGAGAATGGCAGTTTGAGGTCTGCATTTGTGGAGAGCCAAGTGTAAGTTCCCAAAGTGCCAGGGCTGGACAGCACTTTTATAGAGGGGAAGAGGAGGTTGGGCATGCTCTTCAGAGATCATGGCTTTTCAGTGTCTGAGTCCTCACCAGGAAAGGAGGGCAGTCTTTCTTCCTGTTGGGGCTGCTGTTGTCATAACCTCATCTATCAAAGTTATCAGAGGCTTTCTACTGGGGACCATGGGATTACTCGAGCACTCTGTAGTGGTGATGACTGCTGTTTGGGGGAACTTTGTCCTGTTCAGAGCATCACCAATCCTGTCAGCATCCCAGGGAGGTGTTCTCTCCAGGTCTTCTCCCCACTTTCCTGAGGCCAATACTGAGAGGTTATGTGGCTGGTTCATGGTCATATAACCAGGAAGTGGCAAAGTCTAGACTCTAACACAGGAAGGTTTCCAAATGAGGCACATCAGGTGCCATTTTTGTTTCACATTAAATTTTTTAAAACTGTGGAAAATGCACACAACATAAAATTTACCATCTTGATGATTTTTCAAGCACACGGTTCATTATTGGTAACTATCTTCACATTACTGTGCAACCAGTTTCCAGAACTTTCTTCATCCTGTACTGCTGTGCCATCAAACACTAACTCCCCACTTCCCTTGTCCCCAGCCCCTGGCAACCACAGGGCCACTTTGTTTCTCTTTGAATTTGACTGCTCTGAGGACTTCACGTAAATCAAATCATAAAATCTTTGTCCTTTGTGATGCACCATTTTACAACCCCGCCGTCAGTCTGCAGGGTTCCAGTTTCTTCACATCCTTGCCAACACTATGTTTTCTTCCTTTTTTCCCATGTGTGAGTTGGTGTCTTATTGTGGTGCATAATTAACACTACATGGTTAAGCAACTATATGCCAATAAAAATTAATTCTAAAAAAACTATGAGCTATAATTTTAATTAAAAAAACCCTGTGCATGTGCAGATATGCCAAGATTTCTAGGGTAAAGACTAAGAAATAACCAAAATATCAGCAGAGAGACCTGGCTAATAAAAACAAATCTTTATTCCTTTCTTCTTGCACGTGCTGTCATGTCCAACTCTTTGTGACCTTATGGACTGTAACCCACCAGGGTCCTCTGTCCATGGGATTCTCCAGGCAACAATATTGGAGTGGGTTGCATTTCTTACACCAGGGGATCTTTCTAACCCAAGAATCAAACCTGTGTCTCTTGTGTCTCCTGCACAAGGTAAAGGATTCTTTACCTCTGTGTCACCTACCTGGGAGGCCATTCTTCTTCTATAATTTTAAGTTTTTTATTCAATAGAAAAATATATATTCTTTTCTAAAATTCACAATTACCAATAATAAAAATGTATGCTTTCTCTTAGACTCTAAGTCCTACCTGTGCTGTGAAAACACCAAAACCCCAGTGTGGTCGTTTGTATAAAGTCAGTAAGCTAGTTACTGGCATCATTTACAAGTTGAGAAAGCAGATGAAATGTGAGAAGAAAAGCAAACAACCAATGAGAAGATGAAAATTCAGTTTTTCTCTACAAGTTGGGCCTTGTCTCTGGGCAGCACTTCCTGCCTGGGCTCATTTTAACTTTCCCAGGACAGCGAGTAGGGGACACGGGGAAATCACAAGGGTACCTCAGACTTTACAAACAAGATGGTAATTGTGGTCACCAACCAGCTTCACAAAGTCTGGTCCCCTTTTAAAAGTTAGCACTGAAGGAACAACGCTAGTGGGAGGAGCGGCTTAAGGCAGAATTCAGCCTCCACCTTCCATCAGAATCTCCTGGAGCTTGTTTAACCCCACCCCCACCACTTCTAAATTTACAGACTTGGTCTAGAAGGACTGGAGGTGGGTGGGATTTGCATTCCTAACAAACTCCCAGATGACAAAGATGCCACAGGTCTGAGAGCCATACTCTGAGAACAGCCGCCCTAAAGCTTGATTATAGAGATATTTCATGAGCATCATCTCCAACAGCAAGAACTTTAAGAACTTCATTTGAGAAACTCCTGCCTACAAGATCAAAGGTGTGTTTGCATTTGCCTTCTCCCTGCATTTAAGAACAAGTATCCAAAGAGAATTAGATCAGAACAGAAGTTACAAACAGGGCAACTCAGACTCAGGAGCCAGACTCCTGACTTGGGATCCAGCTTTCGCTATTAAGCTGTGTGATGCAGGCAAGTTACTCAAACTCTTAAAATTTGGGGGAGAATGGATACATATATAGGTATGACAGAGTCCTTTTCCTGTCCACATGAGACTATCACAACATTGTAAATTGGCTATGCTGCTGCTACTGCTAAGTCGCTTCAGTCGTGTCTGACTCTGTGTGACCCCATAGACGACAGCCCATCAGGCTCCTCTGTCCATGGGATTTTCCAGGCAAGAGTACTGGAGTGGGGTGCCATTGGCTATACTCCAATATAAAAGAAAGTTTTAAAAAAAAACGTGACTCAAACTCTCTGCTTAAGTTATTTCACATGTCAAATAAGAGGTAATAGCTCCTTCCAATTCAACAGGAAAATAGGAAATGTGGTCTACGCAAATCAATGAGAAGTTCTCATTTTCCCATTTCCATACACACACATTTTGAAAATCTACAAGTAGAACATCCCTGGAGAGTTCCTTGTCCTGCCTGAGATTAAGGAGAGGTGTCTCTACTTTGGTATCAATTACAGTTGTTGCTATTTAGTCACTCAGTCATATCCAACTCTTTTGCAACCCCATGGACTGTAGCCTGTCAGGCTCCTCTGTCCATGGGATTTCCCAGGCAAGAATATTGAATTGGATTGCCATCTCCTCCTCCAGGGGATCTTCCCCACCCAGAGATCAAACCCACATCTCCTGGTCTCCTGCTACGGCAGGTGAATTCTTTACCACTGAGCCAACAGGGAATCCCATGCCCATATTTTTCCTTCTTGACCCTCTTTCCTTAAGGGCTATCAAATGGCCAAGAGACGTAGCCACACACACTGAATACACCACCGTCAAAACATGCACACGAGTGTCTGTTTCCTGGGGATCCCCAAGGCCCTCCCATACAAAAACAAAGGAAATATCAGAATTTGTGGGAAAGATGAATGGTTTAGCGTCCAGGAACAAAAGACATAATAATTACTCAAGTGTGATTAAACTCAAAAGTTCCACCCCAGCTAGTTAGTGGTCACAGCTACCAGATGGAAAACTTCAGTTAAGAGCTTCATCTCTCTGAGCCCCTTTTCATCTGTGAGTTTCCTCCCAACTCAGGGACCCTTCAGTGGTTTCAGGACCAGAGGACTCCTGGGCAGGACCACCTACATCAAGACACTGCATTGCTTCTGGAAAGGCTAGAGATGCAAATAAGACCCCACAGTCTTCAGGGACCTCATCCCCAGGGTGACTCTCAAAGGTGGAAGCAGAGACATTCACAATTAGGAAAGGGGCTGGTCAAATACATCCTCCAGTCCTCTCAATGTATCCCAGATAAAAGCAAAATGGGTTCAAGAATCATGTCCCCGATCATTAAATAAAAAGCAATAGTGTTCTTACACACATAAAATGTGTCACTACTAGATACCAGGATATACAGTGGGTGATGCACACGGAGAGAAAGAGGGACGCAGGGAGACATGGTCACAGACACAGGGACAAGGGAGCCCAGTGCAGTTGGAACTCAGCTGTCACCTAAGGAATGTGGGGAAAGGTGGGGCCATTATTGGAAGATGGCAACAGAAGCAGAGCACTAATTAGATGAAGGAAGCTGTTCAGGGCTGTTTGCTTAGTGGATAAAGTACCAATTAGTTCAGAACTATGAATCCGGAGCTGTCCTGGGGAAGCTGGCTAAGGATGGAGGTCTGGGATCCGGTTCTTCTCCTGCTGGCGGCGACCTCCCTAGGTAGCCTGGTTTCTCAGCCTCCCTGCCTCCTGCTCCCTCTGCCCCTGCTGCTCCCAGGGACTAAAGAGGCTGATGGGGCAGTGAGCTGCAAGGCAGGGAGACCCTGCGCCCTGCCACCAGGTGCCTCCCGGGTCCTGCTACCCCTTCCAGCTGCCTCACCCAGAGGGCGCAGACAGGGACCCCCGTGGCTGGCAAAGGGAGACCCCGCTACATGCAACTACTGGAAAGTACTCCCTCGCCCTGACCCTTGACCCTCAGCCCCTGCAAAAGGCAGCAGCATCCGGCACTGGCCCTGAGGTGGCGGGCTGTCTCAGTCCAGGCTGGGCTCACCAGGAGAACAGCCAGAAGCAGATGTTCACGTCCTGCAGTGGGTTGGGCTTCTCCGGGGACACCAGCCGCATCTTGCCAGCCTGTGGGGTGGGGGCAGAGGGGGCCACACGCACGTGTGAGGCGAGGCCCCAGGCGCTGCTGATGGAGGTGGGGTCGGGGTAGAACTGCACAGCATGGGGTGCAGGACCCCAGGCCCCCACGGTCCCGCACTGGGCGGCAAACTCTACCAGAGGGCACGCTCTGAGCTCCGGTCCCCACCCAGAAGATGGGGAGGGAGGGGCAGGCTGCAGCAGAAATGCCCCTCAGCTGTGGTGAAGACCCGGAGAAAGCTGGCAGAAGGAGATAGCAGCCTGCCCTCTGGGCACGCTGCCCTCATCAGGACCAAATAAGGGTGCTGTGGGAAGGTCTCCAACTGGAATGGAGCAGGACCCTGGGGGGGCCTTCCTGGGATAGATCCTACCCTACCATGAGATACACTGAGCTAGTGGCCTGTACTGGTCAGTGGAGGTGAGCACAGATGATGGGCACAAAGCTGCCAGGCTACTGAGATGACAGCCCCAGGCTCCCTAGTGTCTGTTCTACTGCGAGGCTGGCCCTGAGGAATCCTATTTGATAAGAGGAGGGAAAAGGAAAAACCACAGCACACCCTTCTCCTGGCATGAAGGACAGTTACTCAGTAGTGAACTGAGCACAGAGAAAAGGACATAAGCAAGAAGTCAATGTTTACTTTGTTTATCCCTCAAATAAATAAATTTTAGAAGAGCTAATAAGCAGGTAGTACAAGAGGCAGAGACAGGGATGGCACCCCACTTCAGTACTCTTGCCTGGAAAATCCCAAAGACGGAGGAGCCTGGTAGGCTGCAGTCCATGGGGTCGCGAAGAGTCAGATATGACTAAGCAACTTCACTTTCATTTTTCACTTTCAAGCATTGGAGAAGGAAATGGCAACCCACTCCAGTGTTCTTGACTGGAGAATCCCAGGGACGGGGGAGCCTGGTGGGCTGCCGTCTATGGGGTCGCACAGAGTCAGACAAGACTGAAGTGACTTGGCAGCAGCAGCAGCAGCAGCAGTACAAGAGGGAAATGAATAACTTCAGATATTTTTTCTATACATGAAGCCCATATGAATGTATATGAAGAAAATAAATGCATTCAAAGAAATATTTCCAGAATGAGTAAACAAAGTGTGGTATATACATACAATGAAATATCACTTAACCTTAAAAAGGAAGGAAATTCTGACACACGCCGCAGTGTGGATGATCCTTGAAGATTGTGATGTTGTGACTTAGAATATGTATTTAGTCTTCATGATGTTGCTGACACAGAACTCCTAAAACCCTTAGGTGCTTTAAGGTAAGAGTGAAAATGACAACATGGGTACAGACACTCAAGAACTATTTGTTGAATGTATGAATACCCATGACTCATTAAAGAAGCAATAAGAGAGAATAAACTTCAGATTTTGCTAATCCAAGTACCTTGGCACCCCTAAAGAACCCCGGTCCAAGAGTCAGAAACTTGGATTCTAGTCCCAGCAGTGGTGCTGAGCACCCAGGGCCTCAGTTGTCCTTTGCTCCACGTCTCCACTCCAGTTCAGCATCTCCACGACCTTTAATAACTCTAGGTCTCAATTTCCTTCCGAAACAAAAGGATAAACCTACGAGTTTTACCACTAAACAGGTTTGAAACATGTTGGATGATTTATTCCACACTTGTCCCCTACAGAAAATGCTCAGGGAATTAGCATTGGGACTTACCTGGATGATGATATCCTGCCCCAAAAGACACTCTTTAAAATTCTGCTTGAAGAGGAAAAGATGCTCAACATCACTAATCATGAGGGAAATGCAAATGAAAAACCACAATGAGACATCAGCTCAAACATATTAGGAAGGCTACCATCGAAAAAAGAAAAAAAAAAAAAAAAAGAGAAAATAGTGTTTGCAAGGATGTGGAAAAACTGGAACCCTGCAGACTGACGGTGGGATTGTAAAATGGTGCATCACAAAGGACAAATATTTTATGATTTGATTTATGTAAAGTCCTCTGAGCAGTCAAATTCAAAGAGAAACAAAGTGGCCCTGTGATTGCCAGAGGCTGGGGGAAAGGGAAGTGGAGAGTTAGTGTTTGATAGCACACCAGTACAGGATGAAAAGAGTTCTGGAAACTGGTTGCATGATAATGTGAAGGTAGTTAACAATACTGAACCCTATGCTTAAAAATCATCAAGATGGGAAAAAAAAATCGTCAAGATGGTAAATTTTATGTTGTGTGCCTTTTCTAGTTTGACAAATTTTAATGAGAAACAAAAATGGCACCTGATGTGCCTCATTTGGAAACCTTCCTGTGTTAGAGTCTAGACTTTGCCACTTCCTGGTTATATGACCGTGAACCACACACATAACCTGTCAGTACTGGCCTCAGAAAAGTGGGAAGAAGACCTGGAGAGAACAGCTCCCTGGGATGCTGAGAGGATCGGTGATGCTCTGAACAGGACAAGTCCTTCCAAACAAAGAGCAGCCACCACCACAGAGTGCTCCAGTAATCCCATGGGGTCCCCAGTAGAAACCCTCTGATAACTTTGATAGATAAGATTACAACAACAGCAGCCCCAAACAGGAAGAAGAGAGACTCCTCTCCTTTCCTGGCAAGGACTCAGCCAATGAAAAGAAATGGACTCTGTTTAACATTCCTACCATCTTCCCTTCCCCTATATAAAAGTGCTCTCCCTTCCTTGTACTTTGGGGACTTGCACGTGACTGACGCTGGTTTGAAAACTTGAACAGCAATTCTCTGCTGAACCCAAATAAGCTAATCTTTGCTGGAGAAATATCTGACAGTCTCTTTGTTTCAGGTCAACAGAGAGAAGGGAACCAACATAATCAGGGAACCCAAGGAAAACTCAGAAAGGCAAATTATCCACCTGACACATCTGAAAAGACACATCCTGATACCTCTCCACTGATGGGAGGCAGGACTAGAAAGACCCCCAAAATCAAGGGTAAACTACAGGAGATAAATTTGTTAGGTAGTGTATTTTCCCATAAGGAGATAGAAATAAATCTGAATACACCTTTGGGATGTTCTTCAACTTACTTGGGGCTGTCCTTATTATTGAAGACTACCAAAACTCAAGATAAACAGTTTACAAGGGAAACAGGCTGAGGCCAGAGAAAGAGCCCTGGAAAGCTCACCCAACCTCCATCTACAAGATGTGGACTTCTGACTGTTAATGAAGAACAAGATTCATACAAGTGATATTTTGAAAATGGTGTGAAGAATCCTAATTTTAAATTTAATATTTCTATGTATTCACAATCCATAGTTACTAAGGGCCTTACAGGATCAACCTCCCTAAAGCATCTCAGCACTCAGCCAGTTCATATCCCCCTCATGTCATCAGCTTCTCTGACAAGAGTCTCTGGAGAGTCTGACTTGACACCAGTGACAGTTTCCACATCCACACTCACTTTGCAAGGGGACCGTTCACTGACTGAGAGGTGGCCAGTGTCAGGGGAGCAAGAATGTAACCAGTCCCTGAAGGGTCAAGTGCATCTGGTCCAAGACCCTGGTCTACCTCTTCCCTGGGGACAAGTCCGGCACTCACCCACAACCTGCTGGCCTCTGGGACAAGGGTGGGAAAGAAATACAGAGTTCACTTTAGAGGCTGCAGTGCAGGACAAGGAGGGCATCACCAGGGAGAGTCTCAGCAGATTGGACATGGTTCATAAATTGTGCCACTGATTTCCAATAATGGGTAAAAGGAAGAATCATTCAATAAACCATGATGGGAATATGGGTTGTTTGGAAAAATGGGGTCTATCTTATACCAAACACTGAAAAAACATACTAGCATTTATTATTAGAAATAAAACAAGAGCTAAAATTAAATGCTTACAGAGATTTACATGATGCTAGGATTTTTATGAGACATACTACAAGAGCCACAGGATAGACCCAAAAAAGGCTAAAAGTTAACTAATGACAAATAAAACTTCTAAACTGAATTAAAAGCAATGGCAGCCCACTCCAGTACTCTTGCCCGGAGAATCCCATGGATGGAGGAGCCTGGTAGGCTGCAGTCCATGGGGTCGCGAAGAGTCAGACACAACTGAACAACTTCACTTTCCCTTTTCACTTTCATGCATTGGAGAAGGAAATGGCAACCCACTCCAGTGTTCTTGCCAGGAGAATCCCAGGGACGGGGGAGCCTGGTGGGCTGCCATCTGTGGGGTCGCACAGAGTCAGACACGACTAAAGTGACTTAGCAGCAGCAGTGGCAAACTGAATTGAAGAACAAATGAAATTCTGAAATAGCATTATACACATTATTACAAGTTATTTCAAAAATATAAATGCTCTACAGGGAGAAAATATCTTAACAGACATTCAAAGAAAGACAACAAAATGGTCAGCAGACATAAAAAATGTTCCATCTCTACAAATCAAATGGCAACCCACTCCAGTATTCTTGCCTGGGAAAATGCATGGACAGAGTAGCCTGACAGGCTATAGTCCATGGGGCTGCCGAGAGTTGAACACAACTGAGTGACTGAGCACATACAAATCAAATAAATTCAAATTAAAACTGAATTATTTTCAGCTTTAGGCCCAGAAAAAAATTTAATTCAAGTTCTCAAAGCTGACAGTAAAATAAGAACACTAGGCCTGTTAAGAGGGCAAACTGGTGTGAACCTGACGGAAAACAATTCAGCCTTTTATCAGTTATTCTCCTTCTAGGAATATAGAAAAAGGAAATATACATCAAAATATATGGTCAGGGATATGCATTACATCCTAATTAGCAATAAAATGTATTAAAGTGAAAAACTGCATACATTTCAATGACATACTATATTTTGAAAGAAAAAGACTCACAGAGAATGAACTTATGATTGCCAGGTAGAAGGATGGGGGGAAGGGATAGTAGGGAATTTGGGGTGGACAGGTACACACTGCTGTATTTAAAGTGGATAACCAACAAGGACCCAATGTATAGCAGAGGGAATTCTGCTCAATGTTATGTGGCAGCCTGGATAGGAGGTGAGCTTGGGGGAGAATGTATATAGATAACTGAGTCCCTTTGCTATCCATCTGAAACTATCACAACACTGTCAGTTGGAGATATTCCAATATAAAATTAAAAGTTTAATTAAAAAATAAATACCACATTTTGAAATTAATGCTATAAATAAAATGTTAACCATAGAAATTTAGGAAGGAATCAGGATCCAAAGATATTTAACTTTATAGAAAAGTGTGTGCAACTAACACAACATGGTTAAGCAACTATGCTCCAATAAAAATTAATTATAAAAAACCATGAGCTATAATTTCAATTAAACAACAACAACAACAACAACAACACTGTGCATGTGCAGACATTTCAAGAGGAAATAATAAGAAATAACCAAAATATCAGCAAGTCTACTTGGCTAATAAAAACAAATCCTTACCCCTTTCTTCTTCTATGTGGTCCATCATGTTTGACTCTCTGAGACGCTATGGATTGAAGCCCCCCAGTCTCCTCTGTCCATGGGATTCACCAGGAAAAGATATTGGAGTGGGTTGCCATTTTTTACACCAGGGAATCTTCCTGACCCAGGGATCAAACTCACATTTCATGTGTCTCCTGCATTGGCAGGTGGGTCCTCTACCTCTGTGCCACCTGGGAAGCCCTTCTTCTACAAAGTTTTTTACAGAAATACAAAATATAGCTAACATGCTGGAAGAATAGGACAGGGAGAACACTTTCTTCCCCACAAATTCATCAAAAGAATATTTGAACTCTGAGTAAATTCCAAAAAACAACTCCTGAATGCTGGTAGAGGACATCAGGTACCCAGAAAAGCACCCCATTGTCTTCAAAAGGAGGTAGGAAAAAATATAAAAGATAAAGAGAGACAAAAGAGGTAGGGATGGAGATCTGTCCCAGGAAGGGTCTTAAAAAAGAGAGAAGTTTCCAAACACCAGGAAACTCTCGCTGGCGAGTCTGTGGCGAGCCTTGGAACCTCAGAGGGCAACATAACTGGGAGGAAAAAAACATAATTAAAACCCACAGATTATGTGCCGAATGGTAATTACCAGTGGAGAAGCAACGCAGATGCCCACATCTGCCACTAGCAAGCGCGGGCAGGGAGGTGTGGGCTGCATTGCTTAGAATAAGGACCCGGACTGAATGCCCCAAGGGCAATCTGAGGCAACCAACTTGAGATAGCTAACCAGTCTGTGGGATATCTATCACACGAAAAGCCCTAACCTAAGACTCTACACATGAACATCACCAGATGGTCAACAATGAAATCAGATTGATTATGCTCTTTGCAGTCAAACATGGAGAAGCTCTATACAGTCAGCAAAAACAAGACTGGGAGCTGACTGTGGCTCAGATCATGAACTCTTTTTGCCAGATTCAGACGTAAATCGAAGAAAGTAGGGAAAACCACTAGTCCATTCAGGTATGACCTAAATCAAATCCCTTATGATTATACAATGGAAGTGAGAAATAGATTTAAGGGCCTAGATCTGATAGAGTGCCTGATGAGCTATGGAATGAGGTTCGTGACATTGTACAGGAGACAGGGATCAAGACCATCCCCATGGAAAAGAAATGCAGAAAAGCAAAATGGCTGTCTGGGAAGGCCTTACAAATAGCTGTGAAAAGAAGAGAAGCAAAAAGCAAAGGAGAAAAGGAAAGATATAAGCATCTGAATGCAGAGTTCCAAAGAATAGCAAGAAGAGATAAGAAAGCCTTCCTCGGAGATAAATGCAAAGAAATAGAGGAAAACAATAGAATGGGAAAGACTAGAGATCTCTTCAAGAAAATTAGAGATACCAAGGGAACATTTCATGCAAAGATGGGCTCGATAAAAGGGCAGAAATCGTATGAACCTAACAGAAGGAGAAGATATTAAGAAGAGATGGCAAGAATACACAGAAGAACTGTACAAAAAAGATCTTCTCGACTAAGATAATCATGATGGTGTGATCACTCACCTAGAGCCAGGCATTCTGGAATGTGAAGTCAAGTGGGCCTTAGGAAGCATCACTATGAACAAAGCTAGTGGAGGTGATGGAATTCCAGTTGAGCTATTCCAAATCCAAAAAGATGATTCTGTGAAAGTGCTGCACTCAATATGCCAGCAAATTGGGAAAACTCGGCAATGGCCACAGGACTGGGAAAGGTCAGTTTTCATTCCAATCCCAAAGAAAGGCAAGAGCAAAGAATGGTCAAACTACTGCACAATTACACTCATCTCAAACGCTAGTAAAGTAATGCTCAAAAATCTCCAAGCCAGGCTTCAGCGATACATGAACTGTGAATTTCCAGATGTTCAAGCTGGTTTTAGAAAAGGCAGAGGAAACAGAGATCAAATTGCCAACATCTGCCGGATCATTGAAAAAGCAAGAGAGTTCCAGAAAAATATCCATTTCGGCTTTATTGACTATGCCAAAGCCTTTGACTGTATGGATCACAATAAACTGTGGAAAATTCTGAAAGAGATAGGAATACCAGACCACCTGACCTGCCTCTTGAGAAACCTATATGCAGGTCAGGAAGCAACAGTTAGAACTGGAAATGGAACAACAGCCTGGTTCCATATAGGAAAAGGAGTATGTCAAGGCTGTATATTGCCACCCTGCTTATTTAACTTATATGCAGAGTACATCCTGAGAAACCCTGGTCTGGAAGAAGCACAAGCTGGAATCAAGATTGCTGGGAGAAATTTGAATAACCTCAGATACGCAAAGGACACCTCCCTTGTGGGAGAAAGTGAAAAGAAACTAAAGAGACTCTTGACAAAACTGAAAGAGGAGAGTGAAAAAGTTGGCTTAAAGCTCAACATTCAGAAAAATAAGATCATGGCATCTGGTCCCATCACTTCACAGGAAATTGATGGGGAAACAGTTGTCAGATTTTATTTGTGGGGGCTCCAAAATCAGTGCAGATGGTGATTGCAGCCATGAAATTAAAAGATGCTTAATCCTTGGAAGGAAAGTTATGACCATCCTAGATAGCATATTCAAAAGCAGAGACATTACTTTCCAACAAAGGTCCGTCTAATCAAGGCTATGGTTTTTACAGTGTCCATGTATGGATGTGAGAGTTGGACTGTGAAGAATGTTGAGCGCCAAAGATCTGATGCTTTTGAACTTTGGTGTTGGAGAAGACTCTTGAGAGTCCCTTGGACTGCAAGGAGATCCAACCAGTCCTTTCTAAAGGAGCTCAGTCCTGGGTGTTCTTTGGAAGAACTGATGCTAAAGCTGGAACTCTAATACTTTGGCCACCTCATGCGAAGAGTTGACTCATTGGAAAAGTCTCTGATGCTGGGAGGGATTTGGAACAGGAGGAGAAGAGGATGACAGAGAATGAGATGGCTGGATGGGATCATCAACTCAATGGACATGAGTTTGAGTAAACTCCGGGAGTTGGTGATGGACAGGGAGGCCTGGCATGCTGCAATTCATGGGGTTGCAAAGAGTCGGACATGACTGAGTGACTGAACTGAACTGAACTACCTCCAAGGCCCACTCACATAACAACAGACTGAGCAGAGCTAGTCCGCTGTGGACCAGCCCATCCCCTGCCAGAGACAGGCAGGGGAAGGCAGCCAGAGCCGGAAGGGGGCAATTGCAGCAGCCGGTGAGAGGCATCATGTACCAAACTGCAAGCAGGCTTCATTGCTAACCAAGACTTCTTGGGATTCTGGACGGTCAACATCCCCCAGGAGGGTCATAACCAGAGATCAGCTCCCCAGAAGAGACACACAGCACACCTGAGAACGTGCACCGGTTTTACACCCAGAAAACTGAGCGGCCGGGACGAGTGAGGCGATAAGTCGCAGCATCTGCGCTCGCCAACCACCTGGTCACCTGAGCTGCTCAGACATGGGAAGAACACAAAACGCAGGCCCATCCGAGTCTGCACATTTGTGGAGTACCCAAGTACCTGAACCTGAGTGGCTTAGACCTGGGAAGTGCATAAAACCCAGGGCTGGCCTCAGACAATTCCCAGCAGAGCAACCTAGAGCCTAAACAGTGTAGACAGGGAAAGCACCCACGCCGTGAGCGGGGCCAAACCCAGTGTGGCCAAGACAGTGCGAGCACACACCAGTGTTATTTTTTTGCAGTGTTCCTCCCTCCTCACAGCACGACTGAACAAGCAAGCCTAAAAATGTGCCCACCACCACCCTCTTGTGTCAGGGTGGAAATTAGACACTGAAGAGACCAGCAAACAGAAGAAGCTAAAACAAATAGAGTGAACTGCCTTGGAATGACATGTGCAATAGATTAAAACCCTGTAGTTAGCACCGACTACATAGGAAGGGGCCTATAGATTTTGACATGTATAAGCTGGATCAAGGAACTATCTGAAAATGAACTGACCCCACACTGTCCACACCGCCACCAGAGAAAGTCCTAGATATATTTTTACTATTATCATTATTTAAATTAAAAAATTGTTTTTAAATTGTTAAGTCCTTTATTACTCATTTGATTTTCATTTTTATAACCTACTATTACTTTGCAAAAAAAAGACCCTATTTTTAAAGCATACTTCATATATATATATATAATAATTTTTGTGACTTTTTTTTTCTTTAATATGGTATTTTTGAGAATCCAACCTCTACTTCAGATTTTTAATCTTTGCTTTTGGTATTTGTTATCAATTTTGAACCTTGAAGAACCCAATCTTCAGTACCCATTTTTACTTGGGAGCGAGATTACTGGCTTGACTGTGCTCTCCTGCTTTGGACTCTCCTTTTTCTCCACCAGGTCGCCTCTATCTCCTCTCTCTCCCTTCTCTTCTCTACTCAACTCTGTGAATCTCTTTGTGTGTTCTGGACTGTGGAGAACCCTTCAGTTCAGTTCAGTTCAGTTTGTCAGTCACGTCCAACTCTTTGCGACCCCATGAATCGCATCATGCCAGGCCTCCTTGTCCATCACCAACTCCCGGAGTTCACTCAGACTTATGTCCATCAAGTCAGTGATGCCAACCAGCCACCTCATCCTCTGTCGTCCCCTTCTCCTCCTGCCCCCAATTCCTCCCAGCATCAGAGTCTTTTCCAATGAGTCAACACTTCGCATGAGGTGGCCAAAGTACTGGAGTTTCAGCTTTAGCATCATTCCTTCCAAGAACACCCAGGGCTGGTCTCCTTTAGAATGGACTGGTTGGATCTCCTTGCAGTCCAAGGGACCCTCAAGAGTCTTCTCCAACACCACAGTTCAAAAGCATCACTTAGGGAACTGATTACTGGCTGGATATGTCTCACTCCTTTTGATTCCCCCCTTTATCCTCCTGGCCACCTCTGTCTCCTTCCTCCCTCTTCTCTTCTCTGTGTAACTCCGTGAACATCTCTGAGGTATCCAGACTGTGGAGAGCACATAGGGAAGTGATTACTGGCTAGCTTGCTCTCTCCCCTTTTAATTCCCCCTCTTCTCCTCCTAGTCACCTCTATCTCCCTCCTCCCTCTTCTCCATATAACTCTGTGAACCTCTCTAGGTGTCCCTCACTATGGAGAAACTTTTCATCTTTAACCTAGATGTTTTATCATCAGTGCTGTATATATGGAGAAGTCTTGAGGCTACTGTAAGAATAAGACTGAAAACCAGAGGCAGGAGGCTTAAGTCCAAATCCTGAGAACACCAGAGAACTCCTGACTCTAGAGAATATTAATTGACAAGAGCTCATCCAAAAGCCTCCATACCTACACTGAAACCAAGCTCCACTCAAGGGCCAACAAGCTCCAGAGAAAGACATACCATACACATTCTCCAGCAACACAGGAACATAGCCCTGAGCATCAATATACAGGCTGCCCAAAGTCACAGCAAACCCACTGTCATCTCATAACTCATTACTGGACACTTTACTGCACTCCAGAGAGAAGAAATCCAGCTCCACCTACCAGAATGCCGACACAAGCTTTCCTAACCAGGAAACCTTGACAAGCCACCCATAAAACCCCAACCACAGTGACGAAATTCCACAATAAAGAGAACTCCACAAACTGCCAGAATATGGAAAGGCCACCCCAAACAGAGCAATATAAACAAGATGAAGAGGCAGAAAAATATCCAGCAGGTAAAGGAACAGGATAAATGCCCATCAAACCAAACAAAAGAGGAAGAGATAGGGAATCTACTGGATAAAGAACTCCAAATACTGATATTGAAAATGATCCAAAATCTTGAAAACAAAATGGAGTTACAGATAAACAGCCTGGAGACAAGGATTGAGAAGATGCAAGAAAGGTTTAACAAGGACCTAGAAGAAATAAAAAGAGTCAATATATAATGAATAATGCAGTAAATGAGACCAAAAACACTCTGGATGGAACCAACTGTAGAATAACAGAGGCAGAAGATAGGATAAGTGAGGTAGAAGATAGAATGGTTGAAATAAATGAAACAGAGGGAAAAAGAAAAATGAATTAAAAGAATTGAGCACAATCTCAGAGACCTCTGGGACAATGTTAAATGCCCCAACATTCAAATCATAGGAGTCCCAGAAGAAGAAGACAAAAAGAAAGACCATGAGAAAATACTTGAGGAGATAATACTTGAAAACTTCCCTAAAATGGGGAAAGAAGAGCTACCAAAGTGCAAGAAACCCAGAGAGTCCCAAACAGGATAAACTCAAGGCGAAGCACCCCAAGACACATATTAATCAAATTAACAAAGATTGAACACAAAGAACAAATATTAAAAGCAGCAAGGAAAAAACAACAAATAACACACAAGGGGATTCCCATAAGGATAACAGCTAATCTTTCAATAGAAACTCTTCAGGCCTGGAGGGAATGCCAGGACATACTTAGAGTGATGAAAGAAAATAACCTACAGCCCAGATTACTGTACCCAGCAAGGATCTCATTCAAATATGAAGGAGAAATCAAAAGCTTTACAGACAAGCAAAAGCTGAGAGAATTCAGCACCACCAAACCAGTTTTCCAACAAGTGCTAAAGGATCTTCTCCAGATAGGAAACACAGAAAGGGAGTATAAACTAGAACCCCAACCAATAAAGTAAATGGCAATGGGGTCATATTTATCAATAATTACCTTAAATGTAAACGGGCTGAATGCCCCAACCAAAAGACAAAACTGGCTGAATGGATACAAAAACAAGACCCCTATATATGTTGTCTACAAGAGACCCACCTCGAAACAAGGGACACATACAGACTGAAAGTGAAGGGCTGGAAAAAGATATTTCATGCAAATAGAGGCCAAAAGAAAGCAGGAGTAGCAATACTCATATCAGATAAAATAGACTTTAAAACAAAGGCTGTGAAAAGAGACAAAGAAGGCACTACATAATGATCAAAGGATCAATCCAAGAAGAAGATACAACAATTATAAATATATATGCACCCAACATAGGAGCACCGCAATATGTAAGACAAATGCTAACAAGTATGAAAGGGGAAATTAACAATAACACAATAAGAGTGGGAGACTTTAATACCCCACTCACACCTATGGATAGATCAACTAACCAGACAAGGAAACACAAACTTTAAATGATACAATAGACCAGTTAGACCTAATTGATATCTATAGGACATTTCATCAAAAACAATGAATTTCACCTTTTTCTCAAGAACACACGGAACCTTCTCCAGGATAGATCACATCCTGGGCCATAAACCTAGCCTTGGTAAATTCAAAAAAATTGAAATCATTCCAAGCATCTTTTCTGACCACAATGCAGTAAGATTAGATCTCAATGACAGGAGAAAAACTATTAAAAATTCCAACATACGGAGGCTGAACAACACACTGCTCAATAACCAACAAATCACAGAAGAAATCAAAAAAGAAATCAAAATATGCATATAAATGAATGGAAATGAAAACACAACAACCCCAAACCTGTAGGACACTGTAAAGGCAGTGCTAAGGGGATGGTTCATAGCAATACAGGCATACCTCAAGAAACAAGAAAAACGTCAAATAAATAACCTAACTCTACACCTAAAGCAACTAGAAAAGGAAGAAATTAAGGACCCCAGGGTTAGTGGAAGGCAAGAAATCTTAAAATTCAGGGCAGAAATAAATGCAAAAGAAACAAAAGAGACCATAGCAAAAATTAACAAAGCCAAAAGCTGGTTCTTTGAGAAAATAAATAAAATTGACAAACCATTAGCCAGACTCATCAAGAAACAAAGGGAGAAAAATCAAATCAATAAAATTAGAAATGAAAATGGAGAGATCACAACAGACAACACACAAATACAAAGGATCATAAGAGATTACTATCAGCAACTATATGCCAATAAAATGGACAACTTGGAAGAAATGGACAAATTCTTAGAAAAGTATAACTCTCCTAAACTGAACCAGGAAGAAATAGAAAATCTTAACAGATCCACCACAAGCATGGAAATTGAAACTATAATCAGAAATCTACCAGCAAACAAAAGCCCAGGACCAGATGGTTTCACAGCTGAATTCCACCAAAAATTTAGAGAAGACCTAACACCTATGCTACTCAAACTCTGCCAGAAAATTGCAGAGGAAGGTAAACTTCCAAACTCATTCTATGAGGCCACCATCACCCTAATAACAAACCTGACAAAGATGCCACAAAAAAAAAAAAAAAAGAAAGAAAACTACAGGCCAATATCACTGATGAGCATAGATGCAAAAATCCTTAACAAAATTCTAGCACTCAGAGTCCAGCAACACATTAAAAGTATCATACATCATTACCAAGTGGGCTTTATCCCAGGGATGCAAGGATTCTTAAATATCCACAAGTCAATCAATGTAATATGATGCTAAAGCTGAAACTCCAGTACTTTGGCCACCTCATGTGAAGAGCTGACTCATTGGAAAAGACTCTGATGCTGGGAGGGATTGGGGGCAGGAGGAGAAGGGGACGACAGAGGATGAGATGGCTGGTTGGCATCACTGACTCGATGGACGTGAGTTTGAGTGAATTCCGGGAGCTGGTGATGGACAGGGAAGCCTGGCGTGCTGCAATTCATGGATTTGCAAAGAGTCGGACACGACTGAGTGACTAAACTGAACTGAATACACCACATTAACAAATTGAAAAATAAAAACCATATGATTATCTCAATAGATACAGAGAAAGCCTTTAACAAAACTCAACATCCATTTATGATAAAAAACCTTCCAGAAAGCAGGAATAGAAGGAACATACCTCAACATAATAAAAGCTATATATTACAAACCCACAGCAAACATTATCCGCAATGGTGAAAAATTGAAAGCATTTCCCCTAAAGTCAGGAACAAGACAAGGGTGCCCACTTTCACCACTACTATTTAACATAGTTTTGGAAGTTTTGGCCACAGCAATCAGAGCAGAAGAAAAAAAATAAATAAATAAAAGAAATCCAAATTGGAAAAGAAGAAGTAACACTCACTGTTTGCAGATGACATGATCATCTACATAGAAAACCCTAAAGACTCCACCAGAAAATTACTAGAGCTAATCAATGAATATAGTAAAGTTGCAGGATATAAAATCAACACACTGAAATCCCTTGCATTCCTATACACTAACAATGAGGAATCAGAAAGAGAAACTAAGGAAAGAATTCCATTCACCATTGGGACAAAAAGAATAAAATACTTAGGAATATATCTACCTAAAAAAACAAAAGACCTACATACAGAAAACTATATGTAGGTCTATATGTAGAAACTATATGTAGAAAACTATATGATCTCTTTCATGGTGAAGGAAATCAAAGAGGACACTAATGGAGAAATATACCATGTTCATGGATCAGAAGAATCAATTTAGTGAAAATGAGTATACTACCGAAAGGAATCTATAGACTCAATGCAATCCCTATCAAGCTACCAACAGTATTTACACAGAACTAGAACAAATAATTTCACAATTTGTATGGAAATACAAAAAACCTCGTATAGCCAAAGCAATCTTGAGAAAGAAGAATGGAACTGGAGGAATCAACCTGCCTGACTTCAGACTCTACTACAAAGCCACAGTCATCAAGACAGTATGGTACTGGCATAAAGACAGAAACATAGATCAATGGAACAAAATAGAAAGCCCAGAGATAAATCCACACACCTATGGACACCTTATCTTTGAAAAAGGGGGCAAGAATATACAATGGAGAAAAGACATCTCTTTAACAAGTGGTGCTGGGAAAACTGGTCAACCACGTGTAAAAGAATGAAACTGTAACACTTTCTAATACCATACACAAAAAATAAACTCAAAATGGATTAAAGATCTAAACATAAGACCAGAAACTATAAAACTCCCAGAGGAGAACATAGGCAAAACACTGACATAAATCACAGTAGGATCCTCTATGACCCACCTCCCAGAATATTGGAAATAAAAGCAAAAATAAACAAATGGGATCTAATTAGAAATAGAAGCTTCTGCACAACAAAGGAAGCTATAACCAAGATTAAAAGACAGCCTTCAGAATGTGAGAAAATAATAGCAAATGAAGCAATAACAAAGAATTCATCTCAAAAATATACAAGCAACTCCTGCAGCCCAATTCCAGAAAAATAAATGACCCAATCAAACAAATGGACCAAAGAACTAAACAGACATTTCTCCAAAGAAGACATACAGATGGCTAACAAACACATGAAAAGATGCTCAGCATCACTCATTATCAGAGAAATGCAACTCAAAACCACTATGAGGTACCATTTCACACCAGTCAGAATGGCTGCAATCCAAAAGTCTACAAACAATAAATGCTGGAGAGGGTGTGGAGAAAAGGGAACCCACTTACACTGTTGGTGGGAATGCAAACAGCCACTGTGGAGAACAGTGTGGAGATTCCTTAAAAAACTGGAAATAGAACTGCCATATGACCTAGCAATCCCACTGCTGGGCACACACACTGAGGAAACCAGAATTGAAAGAGACACATGTACCCCAATGTTCATCGCAGCACAGTTTATAACAGCCAGAACATGGAAGCAACCTAGATTTCCATCAGCAGATGAATGGATAAGAAAGCTATGGTACATATACACAATGGAGTATTACTCAGCCATTAAAAAGAATACATTTGAATCAGTTCTAATGAGGTGGATGAAACTGGAGCTGATTATTCAAAGTGAAGTAAGTTGGAAAGAAAAACACCAATACAGTATACTAACACATATATATGGAATTTAGAAAGATGGTAATGATAACCTTGTATGTGAGACAGCAAAAGAGACACAAATGTATAGAACAGTCTTTTGAACTCTGTGGGAGAAGGAGAGGGTGGGATGATTTGGGAGAACAGCATTGAAACATGTATATTATCATATATGAAATCAATCAGCAGTCCAGATTTGATGCATGATACAGGATGCTCAGGGCTGGTGCACTGGTATCACACAGAGGGATGGGATGGGGAGGGAGATGGGAGGGGGGTTCAGAATGGGGAATGCATGTACACCCATGGCAGATTCATGTCAATGTATGGCAAAACCAATACAATATTGTAAGGTAATTAGCCTCCAAATAAAATAAATAAATTTATATTTAAAAAAAAAAGAAAAAATATATATCATTTTCTAAAATTCACAATTACCAATAGCCATAATGTACTACTTCTCTTACATTCTAAGCTCTACCTGTCCTGTGAAAACACTAAAACCCCAGTGAGTTCATTTGCATGAAGACAATAAGCTAGTTACTTGCCTCATTTACAAATTTAGAAAGCAGATGAAATATAAGAAAAGCAAACACCCAAAGAGAAAATGAAAACTCAGTTTTTCTCTACAAGGTGGGCCTTGTTTCTCAATAGCACTTTCTGCCTTGACTCATTTCAACTTTCCCAGGATAGCGAGTGGGGGACACAAGGAAATCACTAAGCTACCTCAGAGTTTACACACAGGCTGGCAGTCATGGTTAACATCTAAATTCACAACGTGTGGACCCCTTTTAAAAGTTAACACTGAAGGAACACTGCCAATGGAAGGAGTGGCTTAAAGCAGAAGCCAGCCTCCACCTTCCATCAGAATCACCTGAAGCTTGTTTAACCCTCTCCCCAGAGTTTCTAACTTTACAGAATTGGTCTAGAAAGAGCACTGGGGGGATGTGCATTTCTAACAAGCTCTCAGGTGAGGAGGATGCACCAGGTCTGAGAGCCATACTCTGAGAACAGCCACCCTAAAGCTTGATTATAGAGACGTTTCACATGCATCATCACCATCAGCAAAATTGTTAAGAACTTCCCTTGAAAAACTCCATCTACAAGACCAAAGGTGTGTTTGGAATCACCTTCTCCCTGCATTTAAGAACAAGAATACAACTAGAAGCAGCTCAGAACAGCAGTTACATCCACAACACAGGCTCAGAGGCCAGACTACCTGATTTGGGATCAAACTCTCACTACTAGCTGTGTGATGGTAGGTAACCTACTCAACCTCTCAGAATGTGGGGCAGAATGGATACATGTTTATATATGACTGAATCCCTTTTCTGTCCACCTAAAACTATCACAACATTGCAAATCAGCTATATTCCAATATAAAATAAAGTTTTTTAAAAATTGCTTAACTGCTCTGCTTTAGAGACTTCACACACTAAATAAGAGGTAATAGTGCCTTCCACTCCAGCAGAAAAAGTGGAAATGGGTACCTACCCAAATCAATAAGTCCTCACATTCCCATTTCTACGCACATACATTTTGAAAATCCACAACAGAATATGCCTTGCCCTGTCTGAAGTTAAGGAGAGGTGTCCCTACTTTGTTAATGTTTATGGTGCTTGTTGTTTAGTCACTAAGTCATATCCGACTCTTTTGCAACCCCATGGACCATAACCTGCCAGGCTCCTCTGTCCATGGGATTTCCCAGGAAAGAATAGTGGTGTGGGTTGCTATTTCCTCCTCCAGGGGATCTTCTCCACCCAGGGATCAAACCCACATCTCCTGGTCTCCTGCTGTGGCAGGTGGATTCTTACCACTGGGCCAACAGGGAAGCTTACACCCATATTTTTCCGTCTTGACCCTCTTTCCTTAAGGGTCACCAAATGGTCAAGAGATGTAGCCACATGCACTGAATACACCACCACCAGAACAAACAGAGAAACTTCTATTTCCTGGGGTTCTCCAAGGTGCTCCCATATTAAAAAAAAAAAAAGGAAATATCAGAATTTGTGAAAAGATGAATGGTTTGGGGTCCAGAAATGAAAGATATAATAATCACCCAAGTGTGATTAAACCCAAAGGTTCCAGCCCACCTAGTTAGTGGTCCCAACTACCAGATGGAAAACTTTAGTTAAGAGCTTCATCTCTCTGAGCCGCTTTTCATCCATGTGTTTCCTCCCAGCTCAGGGATCCTTCTGTGGTTTCAGGAACAAATGACTCCTGGGCAGGACCACCCGCCCAGGCAGGACCAAAGGCGGTCCTGCACTGCTGTTACCACCTGCACTGCTTCTGCAAAGCTTAGAGTTGCAGGTAATACCCAACAGGCTTCAGGGACCCCATCCCTAGGGTGACTCTCAAAGGTGGAAGCAGAAACATTCACAGTTAGGAAAGGGGCTGGTCAAATACATTTTCCAGTCATCTCAATGTATCCCAGGTAAAAGCAAAATGGGTTCAAAAATCATGTTCCTGTTCATTTTTTAAAAGTGTGTCTTTTACATGCATGGAATTTGTCACAACTAGGTACCAGGATATATAGTGAGAGATGCACACAGAGAGAGGGAGGGAGGGACACATGGTCATAGACACAGTGACAAGGGGGTCTGGTGCAGCTGGAACTCAGCTGTCACCTAAGGAATATGGGAAAGCTGGGGACATTATTGGAAAATGGCAACAGGCTCAGAGCACTAGATAAAGGAAGCAGTTCAAAAGCTGCTTGCACAGGGAGGAAACGGTGCAAACTAGTTCAGAACTGCTAATTTCAGCAATACTGTGGAGGCTAGCTAAGGATGGAGTGTGGGGGTCCAGTCCTTCTCCCACTGGTGGTGACCCCCGAGCTGGGTAGCCCGGGTTCTCAGCCTCCCTGCCTCTTGCTTCTGCCACCCTCTTGCTCCCGGGCCATAGGAGGGTGATGACAAGACGAGCTGCAAGGCAGGGAGACCCTGAACCCCGCCACCAGGTCTCTCTCCTGGGTCCTGCTACCCCTTCCGACCACCTTACCCCAGAGGGCACAGACAGGAACCCCTGTGCCTGGCGTGGAGAGACCCCACTCGCTACAAGAAGCCACTGGAAAGCGCTCCCTCGCCCTGAACTTCGACCCTCAGCCCAGCAAGGCGCAGCATCAGGCATGGCCCTGAGGCGTCGGGGTGTCACAGCCCAGGTTGGGGCTCACCAGGAGAACAGCCGGGAGCAGAAGTTCGCGTCCTGCAGCGGGTTGGGCTTCTCCTCCGGTGACACCGGCTGCATCTTGCCGGCCTGGACCGACGCAGGCCGGGGGCGTGGGGTGGGGGAAGCCGGGGCCACACGCAGTTGTGAGGCGAGGCCGCCGGTGCCGCTGATGGAGGCGGTGGGGGAACCGCACAGCACGGGGCACGGGACCCAGGCACCCTCGTTCACCAATTGGGCTGCAAACTCTACCAAAGGGCGCGCTCTGAGCCCGGGCCCTCACCCAGAAGAGGGAAGGGCAGGCTGCAGCAGAAATATCCCTCAGCTGTGGTGAAGACCCGGAGAAAGCTGGCAGAAGGAGATAGCAGCCCGCCCTCTGGGCACGCTGCCCTTATCAGGACCAAACAAGGGCACTGTGGGAAGGTCTCCAACTGGAATGGAGCAGGACCCTGGGGGGCCTTCCTGGGATAGACCCCACCCCACTGCGAGATACCCTGAGCTAGTGGCCTGTACTGGTCAGTGGAGGTGAGCACAGATGATGGGCACAAAGCTGCCAGGCTACTGAGATGACAGCCCTAGGCTCCCTAGTGTCTGTTCTACTGAGAGGCTGGCCCTGAGGAATCCTATTTTGTAAGAGGAGGGAAAAGGAAAAACCACAGCACACCCTTCTTCTGGCATGAAGGACAGTTATGGAGCAGTGAACTGATGCACAGAGAAAAGTACATGAACAAGAAGTCAACGTTTACTTTGTTTATCCCTCAAATAAATTTTAAATGAGGTAATAAGCAGATATCAGTACAAGAGGGAAATAAATAACTTCAAACTTTTTTCCCATACATGAAGCCCATATGAATATATGTAAAGAAAATAAATGCATTCAAAAGTGTTATTTCTGGAATGAATAAACAAAGTGTATTATAAACATACAATGGAGTATCATTCAGCCTTAAAAAGGAAGGAAATTCTGACATGTGACTGCAGCCATGAATGAACCTTGAAGACTGTGATGTTGTGACTTATTAAAATACTTATATAGTCTTTATGCTGTTGCTGGCACAGAACTCCTAAAACCCTTAGGTGCTCTAAGAGTGAAAAAGTATCTTTTGATAATTGTAACAAGCCCCTTTCAACTACACCTGAGTTTTAGTGAATGCATCTGTTTGTCAGAAAAACCAAACACCTGATTAAAGGGTTGGTGCTTTCAGCCCCACCCTCCACATTCAGGGTGGAGAGGGACTGGAAACAGTTCAACTACCAATGGCCAATGCTTTAACACTCTTGGCTAAGTTCATGCTATGCTTCTATGAAGCCTCAATAAAAAGCCAGTAGGATGGGGATCACAGAGCTTCCCAGCTGATGAACATGTGCAGGTGCTAGGAGGGTGACTGTCCTGGAGAGGCCTGGAAGCTCCTCCCCTCCCCCTACCTTGCTCTGCATCCCTTCCATCTGGCTGTTCCTGAGTAGCATCCTCTTATAATAAACTGGTGATCTAGTTGAGTAAACTGTTTTCCTGAGTTGCAAGTCACTCTAGAAAATTACCAAACCCAAGGAGGGGGTTATGGAAACCCTGATTTATGATCAGTCCATAAGAAGAACAGGTAACCACCTGGACTCATTACTGACTCTGAAGTTGACAAGGGGCAGTCTTGTGGGACTGAGTCCTTAACCTGTGAGGTCTAACACTAACTCCAGGCTAATAGTATCAGAATTGATTTAAATTGCAGGACACAGTCATGTCTGGAGAGTTGGAGAATTGGTTAGTATTGGTTAGTACACACATGGTGTCCAGAAGTACTAAGGCACCAAAAGACAAATACTGTGATTCCAGTTATATGAGATGGCTGCTGCTTCTGCTGCTGCTGCTAAGTCGCGTCAGTCGTGTCCGACTCTGTGTGACCCCATAGACGGCAGCCCACCAGGCTCCTCCTTCCATGGGATTTTCCAAGCAAGAATACTGGAGTGGGGTGCCATTGCTGAGGTGGCTAGACTAGTCAAATTCATAGAAACGCAAAGTAGAATGGTGTTTGCTGGGAGATGGGGCAGCATGGGGAGTGTTTAATGGACACAAGAGTTTCAGTTGGAAGACGAAAAAGCTCTGGAGATGGACTGTGGTGATGATTGCACAGCAATGTGAATCTAATCAATGCCCACAATAGTACATTTAAAAATGGTTAAAACAGTTCACTTGTGTTGTGTATATTTTACCACATAAGGGAGGAGAAAATTCTTTTTTGTTTTACCCTTCTAGGCTCTCTGGCTGGGACCTGGGAAATTCAATTGATGTAAGACAGATGAATAAGAGAAAAACAGTTTATTAACCTGTGTGGCATGCACGTGTATGCAAGAAGTCTTTCATCATACAGATAGTTGTTGCAGTACTCAGATGTGTTTGTAAAAGTGCTTCATTTTTAAGAAGATTCATAGAAAGGACTTTTGACAAGTACAGATTTCTGATAAATTTCAAATCAAGAGCTAAACTTTGTAAGAAATTATAGTGTCCTAATGGAAAACCTGATGCCTTCATAAAACCATTAACAAAAAGGACTAGTTTCTGAGTGAACTGGAGAATATGCTTATAAATTTTATTGTTTTTGTCTAAAATATTACTGGTTTAAGTTAGTGTTTTCCCAACATAAGAAAATCCTTTCCTTCAAGCTAATTATGACTTACAACAATTTGGAAAATTACACCATTGTAAGTAGAATTAGCTGAAACTCCAAGACTTTGGCCATCTCATGTGAAGAGTTGACGCATTGGAAAAGACTCTGATGCTGGGAGGGATTGGGGGCAGGAAGAGAAGGGGATGACAGAGGATGAGATGGATGGATGGCATCATCAACTCGATAGACGTGAGTTTGAGTGAACTCCAGGAGTTGGTGATTGACAGGGAGGCCTGGTGTGCTGCAGTTTATGGGGTCGAAAAGAGTCGAACACGACTGAGCGACTGAACTGAACTGAAGTAGAATGAAAACATTTGTCTTTTCTTTCTACCTGATCCCTCCCAAAACTGGAAACTCTTAGGTTCCCAGAAGCTGTATCAGCTAAATAAGGAAGACCATCTCCTAATAGGGGCAACTCTTCCACCACTAGTTGAGTGACACATGCTCTCTGAACTCAGTTTCTCATCTGTAAAATGGGTATTAAAAAAGTAATATCTGGGACTTCCCTGGTAGTCCAGTGATTAAGAATCTGCCTTGCAATGCAGAGGAGTCAGTTTCAATCCCTGGTCAGGGAGCTCAGAGCCCACATGCCAGCAGAGCAACTAATAAGCTACTAGTTTTTGAGCCTGGCTGCTCCATATAAGAAAGCCCACACACCACGATGAAAGATCTCCCATGACACAACATAGGTCCTGAGTGCCACAACAAAGCCCCAACAAAGCCAAAATTAAACAACAAAAAGTAATATCTACTTCTTGGAGTTATTGTTTATGTGAAAGTGCTTGTAATTTCTGACGCAGAAGGGATGTTCAATAAGTGGAGGTTATTATAGCAAGATATTTTATCAGAATATTAAATTAATTGTCCTTGCTATGATATGAATGTTTGTGCTAAAAGAATGAAAATGGAATTCTTGAGGTTGTAGCTTAAAGGCCACTGATGCTGGCATAAAGAACACAGTTTGCAAGAAAACTTAACCAACCAAATTTTCCTCCAGAGAAGAGAGAGTGAAACCCAAGTCAGAGGAGAGAAAAGGTCTGGGGACAAGAGGCAGAGATTTGGCGATCCCTGTCCCCAATAGTCACCATCCTCAACATCCCAGGCAAGAACAAAGTAGGGGGGATATGGGATATGATAGAAACCCTCCCCCAAGTACAGCTGGTGCCTTACCTCCTGCCAGAAGCCAGGTGAGTTGGCCGCTTTGCAGAGGAGACTCCCATACCATCATCTTGTGTTACAAGTATAATTGAAAAACCTGATTTCCCACTTGGGGCCTGGAAAATTCAGAAAGGGGGAGGCAGCAGGCTTACAGAGTCTGTGAGCCAGGATGAGAGAATGTCACAGAGGGAGATGCAGTGTGTGCCGTCCAGCTGGGGAGCAGATGAGAACTCACTTACATCCTTCCTTAAAAATCAAAAAATGGGCCAAAGAACTAAACAGACATTTCTCCAAAGAAGACATACAGATGGCTAACAAACACATGAAAAGATGCTCAACATCACTCATTATCAAAGAAATGCAAATCAAAACCACAGTGAGGCACCATTTCATGCCAGTCAGAATGGCTGCGATCCAAAAGTCTACAAGCAATAAATGCTGGAGAGGGTGTGGAGCAAAGGGAACCCTCTTACACTGTTGGTGGGAATGCAAACTAGTAAAGCCACTGTGGAGAACAGTGTGGAGATTCCTTAAAAAACTGGAAATAGAACTGCCTTATGACCCAGCAATCCCACTGCTGGGCATACACACTGAGGAAACCAGAATTGAAAGAGACACATGTACCCCAGTGTTCATCGCGGCACAGTTTATAACAGCCAGAACATGGAAGCAACCTAGATGTCCATCAGCACATGTATGGATAAGAAAGCTGTGGTACATATACACAATGGAGTATTACTCAGCCATTAAAAATAATACATTTGAATCAGTTCTAATGAGGTGGATGAAACTGGAGCCTATTATTCAGAGTGAAGTAAGCCAGAAAGAAAAACACCAATACAGTATACTAACACATATATATGGAATTTAGAAAGATGATAACGATAACCCTGTATGCAAGACAGCAAAAGAGACATAGATGTATAGAACAGTCTTTTGAACTCTGTGGGAGAGGTAGAGGGTGGGATGATTTGGGAGAATGGCATTGAAACATGTATAATATAAGAAACGAATCATCAGTCCAGGTTCGATGCAGAGTACAGGATGCTTGGGGCTGGTGCACTGGGAAGACCCAGAGGGATGGTATGGGGAGGGAAGTGGGAGGGGGATTCAGGATTGGGAACACGTGTACATCGGTGGTGGATTCATGTTGATGTATGGCAAAAACAATACAATATTGTAAAGTAATTAGCATCCAATTAAAATAAATAAATTTAAATTAAAAAAAAATCCCACAGCAGAGTTGATTTTAAAAACAGAATACATTTTTAAAAACATTTTCCCAGAAAAGTGGAAACCATACTTTGCTAAAGTTTAAGAAATAACACTAGGAAGATAAATAAGAACTCTTTCTAAAACTAAATCATCTGCTTTATAATCAGGTTAGATCTATAGTCCCTATTCTTAATCCTCCACATTACAAGTGGTGCAGGAGAAGGAAATATCTCACCTTGGGAAACGTGGGAGTACCAGGGACCAGCTTCCAAGTGTGGGTCTTTAGCTTCCTGCGGGAGAGAGTTGAGAGGGAGCTGAAGTAGAGTGAAAGTGGATTTATTCAGGGAGATACACACTCCATAGTCAAAATATGGACCCTCTCAGGAGGTGAGAGGACCCAGGTTGTTAGTTGTCATGGGCTGAGTAATTTCATATGATAATAAGTGGGACAAATATTCTTGCTATTCCAGGGAAGGAACAGGGGTTTTCAAGAATTGAACCACTGCACACTTTTGAAATGGAGCAGGACCCTACGGTCCTTGCCCCCCATGTCCTCTGCCTGCCTTTTGTCTGTTGAAAATCTTTAGCCAAAGAATAAATTTAACCCCAGAAATGAGAACATGCAGAAGCAAAAGAAAACAGTTAAAGGAGACCAAATAATAATAACGCAGTCGTTAAGCACAGTCAAGGACCTCTTAATTCCTTCTCAAGGGCTATAGATAATATTCTGAGCCATATCCTGTGAGCTGTCTTATAGGTACTGAAAATTCTTCCAGGTAAAGAACTACATGATGACCAGACTGTAGCCATGACATAAACTGCCACAGTTCTGAGAACTGACCTCGAGAAATGGAAACAAACCAACCCTGGAACTGAAGAGTAACTGTACTTAAAACAATCAATATGACACTGGTCAGACCACCAATGACCAATTTCAAGATGACTGTCACTGCTGACTCTGCTGTTTCTACACATAACCCTCTCCCTCTGTCTATAAAAGTTCTTGTCCATTCATTGTCAAGGGAGGAGGAGTCAGCCTTTGGAGAGGTACCCACTGTCCCCCCCCCCCCACAACAATATGCTGCTGCTGCTGCTGCTAAGTCGCTTCATTAGTGTCCGACTCTGTGCGACCCCATAGATGGCAGCCCACCAGGCTCCCCCGTCCCTGGGATTCTCCAGGCAAGAACGCTGGAGTGGGTGTTCTTTCCTTCTCCAATGCAGGAAAGTAAAAAGTGAAAGTGAAGTCACTCAGTCACATCTGACTTGTAGTGACCCCATGGACTGCAGCCCACCAGGCTCCTCCATCCATGGGATTTGCCAGGCAAGAGTACTGGAGTGGGGTGCCATTGCCTTCTCCTGACTGGGGAGAGTCAGTAACAAAACAGGAAGAAATCAAACTGTCTTCCACTTTCCTGGTGGCTTAGACAGTGAAGAATCTGCTTGCAATGGAGGAGACCAGGGTTTGACCCCTGAGTTGGGAAGGTCCCCTAGAGAAGGGAATAGGCAACCCACTCCAGTATTCTTACATGGAGAATTCCATGGAATTCTGGTGGGCTATAGTCCATAGAGTTGCAAAGAGTCAGACAAAACTGAGCAACTAACATTTTCTAGCAATGAAAGCAGCTGCCACTTGGGAAGAAATGAGATCTTATATTTCCAACAGAGGTTTTTGTTTGGCTGCTCTCTTGTGGGTTTTTTAAAGTGCTGATTCCTGCCTCCCCTCTGTCGAGATTCTGATTTTACTGAGATGAGGCTTCAGCATTGGGTTTACAGAGCTCCCTTGGTGATTTTACAAACCACTGGCCTTTTCCATGTTTAAGTTATAAGGACTCTATCTGGACGAGGAACAAAGTAAACAAATTAGGTGATTCTGTAGGAGCAGAAAGGTGCATTTCTTTGCCTAGGGTGTAGATGAGGTGGGTGAGGTGGGGGCCTGTGGCACCTCTTGCCGGCTGTGAGATCTTCCTGGCCCCTCATTCCATGGCCTTTCCACGCTGGTCACCTGGATACATGATTCTTCTGCCCCCTGGTGGTGATTTTCAGTATAGCATGATTGTCCCTGGAGGTTTCATACCAGCCCAGCCTAGTTGGGTATCCCTGTGGCTCAGTGGTAAAGAATCTCCCTGCCAATACAGAAGCTGCAAAGTTCAATCCCTGATTTGGGACGATCCCCTGGAGAAGGAAATGGCAACCCAATACTGCAGTATTCCATGGACAGAGGAGCAAACCAGGCTATAATCCATAGGGTCACAAAGAGTCGAACATGACTAAGCACACACACCCACGCAGGATTTATGGGCAGACGCTAACAGTATCAATTCACTCATGTTATTAAAAGCTGGCTACAGAACAGTCTACAGTGTGTATGAGTGCCTCTCCAAGGGTTACACTCCTATAGTTACTGCTTTTAAAAGATTCCCTGATGGCTCAGATGGTAGAGTCTACCCACAATGCGGGAGACCTGGGTTTGATCCCTCAGTTGGGCAGAACCCCTGGAGAAGGAAATGGCAACCCACTCCAATATTCTTGCCTGGAAAATCCCATGGACGGAGAAGCCTTGTGGGCTAGAGTCCATAGCATTGCAGAGTCGGGACACGACCGAGTGGCTTTACTTTCACTTCTGGAGCTTTCCTCATAGATCAGCCAGTAAAGTATCTGCCTGCAAAGCAGGAGACCAGGGTTCCATCCCTGAGTTGGGAAGATCCCCTGGAGAAGGAAATGGCAACTTACTCCAATATTATTTCCTGGAGAACCCCATATGGACAAAGGAGCCTGGAAGGCTACAATCGATGGGTTCACAAGTGTTGGACAAGACTCAGCAACTAAACCACCACAGTCTTAGTTCACAAACCTGAGCTTCACACATCTGAGTTCCAAGATGTGGCTTGCTGGGAGGGAAATCCTGGGAAATGTACAGGATGAGCAGCTTGGCAGTAACTTTAGGAGTCACTCCTAGGCAGAGAAACTCGGAGTTCCAGGCCACTGGCCAAGCACAGGTCTGGCACGTGTCTGTGACTGGAACCTTCCTGTGCCTGGGGTCTGAGGGATGTGTGTGTGCGTGCTTAGTCATGACGATTCTTTGGGACCCCATGGACAGAGGATGGGATTTCTGTCAGGAATACTGGAGTAGGTTGCCATATCCTCCTCCTGGTGATCTTCCTGACCCAGGAATGAAACTTGCCTCTGTTGGTTCTCCTACAGTTGCAGGCAGATTCCTTACCACTAGCGCCCCCTGGGGGGTTTGAGGAAATTGGTCTTGATAAGACCACTGGCTGATAGCCAGTGACAGGAGCTTCTCAGGTAAACAGTCTCAGTGGTAAAGAATCTGCCAATGCAGGAGACACAGGAGATGCAAGTTCCATGTCTGGATGGGGAGGACGCCCTGGAGGAGGAAATGGAAACCCACTGTAGTATTCTTGCCTGAAGAATCCCGTGAACAGAGGTGGCTGGCAGGCTGTAGTCATAGGGTTGCAGAGTTGGACATGACTGAGCACAGTCAGTGACAAGTGCCTATAATATTGAGCATCAAGAAGTGCAGAGGTGTAAGGTAATAAATGTCCCAGTAAACAGCTGCTGCTGCTATTGCTAAGTCGCGTCAGTCATGTCCAACTCTGTGCAACCCCATAGACGGCAGCCCACCAGGCTCCGCCGTCCCTGGGATTCTCCAGGAAAGAACACTGGAGTGGGTTGCATTTCCTTCTCCAATGCATGAAAGTGAAAAGGGAAAGTGAAGTCACTCGGTCATATCCGACTCTTCGCGACCCCATGGACTGTAGCCCACCAGGCTCCTCCATCCATGGGATTTTCCAGGCAAGAGTACTGGAGTGGGGTGCCATCGCCTTCTCCACAGTAAACAGCAGCTACCCCTTATTGTATTGTGTGGCAGGATGTATTTTTATTTAACTATCACATTTAATTTTGGTGGGTATATGAAAATTTATTACTATCATGCTTTCATCATCCAAATTCATGATCTTGGTCTTTCTTCTTGCTTTTGTATAAGGCCAAAAGAGAGACACTAGCTACTTTGACAACGTAAAGCAAACTCCAGGAATGTCACCAGTAGCATGATTTTTACAACCAAATCCAGCAACCAGAATATCATCACTTTCCTCAATAAAGTTCAAGCAACCATCACTGGGTGCAAAGGCTGTGATTTTTTGCCATTCTTGGTGAGCTGAACCCTGACACATTTCCTGATGGCAGAATTTGGTTGTTTGGCTTCAATCCCTACTTTTTCCAGCATGATTCTCTTGGCATGAGAAGCGCTTCCAAAAGGGTGGCCTTCAGGTCTGTGCCCAAATGGGCTTTCTTGTACTATTTATCATGCCGATTCTGGGCTCATCGGTGGCTACAGAGATTCTTGGCAGTATGAAAACCATGGCACTTGCCTATCCTGCCAATGTCACAGGCCTGAACATAAGACTACCACATTTAATTTTAACATAAGCTTGGAGAATATTAGGAGCCCCATTTTACAGAGCTTAAGGACCTCGATCAATGTCATAGACTTGTAACTGACAGATGCAGCCTCTGAGCCCAGACAGGTGTGACCACACAGTCTGTCCCAGCTCCTCCCATGTCCCGTGGGACCAGGAGGTCTCCCTGCCCAAAGACCTGCTCAGAGGCTTCAGCCTGACTCCCTGGGTGGGTCCGTGTGGTTCCTCCAGGTGCTCGCAGCCCCTTTGCTCCTACTGCCCTTGACTTGGGTCCTTCCTTATGCAGGGCAGCCCCTGAAAGCCTCATGGTTGGCAGAAAGACACTCTTGTCCCATTCTAGAAGCTTCTCCTTACATCCAGCTCCCGGGGGTGGGGTCAGGCCAGGTTGTGAGTAGAATTATGAGAGAAGCAAGAAGGTGTGAGCTCCTGGTCAGCACATTCCTCTGACCTGGGATCTCCCTCTTCTCCTGATGCTTCCTACCCCTCCGGGCAGCTCTTCTCCATACCCCTCCCCACTCCATTACAAGTCCTCCTGTAGCTCTGCTGTGGATCAGAGTCACCAGGGGAGGGGTCAGAATGCAGGTTCCTGGGATCCAGCCCCAAAGATCTGATCCAGGTTGTTACACAAGTGGGGCCTGGGAATTTGAATTTTTAACTAACAACCCAGTGGGTTTTTATGGAGGGGGCCCTTTGAACACACTTTGAGAAGCATTTAACAGACCTGTCACTCACATCTGTGGTCCCCGGTCAAGAGTGTAAATGAAGCCCATACTCCATGCTTAAATATTTAAAAGTTATAAATTAGTCAAACAAAATTGTCAGGTACACCTTCCTAATTATTAATAACTGGCAGAATAGGATTTTGGACACAGCTCCAAGCCAGAAGGCAGGAGAGCAGAGGGAGGGGCTGATCCAGCCCCCAGCCCTCCCCCTGCTCTTCCCACCTCTGGCTCTGACCCTCTTTGTGCCCTGAGGAATCTGCTGCTCAAGCAAGAGCACTCCCAGCCTTCAAGTCCAAGTTCAGGCCACCCTCTTCCCATCCCACAAACAACTGTATCTTGACCACTTGTCTGGCTGGGACATGGCCCCCAGGAGGGAGGCCTGCACTGGCGCTGGGAGCAGGGGTTCTAGGGTCCAGGTGCTCAGAGACGGCCTGGAGGTGGCGGGGCTCCAGGTGGCCATACCCCCTGGTCCTCTCTGGCTGCCTGAACCTAGGGAGGGTGCAACCACAGGATGACCCGAGCAGGGCCTCTAAACCAGTGCTTCTCAAACTGTAATGTGAGCAGGACTCACCTGGGATCTGGAGATTCTGAGTCAGTAGGTCTAGGGTACAGACAAGATTCCCTGTTCCTAACAGCCTTCCAGGCCAAGCCAAGGCTGCTGGTCCATGCTTCAATAGCAGAGCCCTAGGGCAGGGTGGGCAGAGTTTTCCTGTAAACAGGAAGTCAAAACATTTCCAGGCTTTGCAGGCCATATGGTCTATGCTCAGAAAAATGTCTACTTCTGCTTTATTGACCACACTAATGCCTCTGACTGTGGATCACAACAAACTGTGGACAGTTCTTAAAGATGTGAGTACCAGACCACCTTATCTGTCTCCTGAGAAACCTACATGCAGGTTAAGAAGCAAGAGTTAGAACCAGACATGGAACCAGTGCCTGGGTCAAAATTGGGAAAGAGGAAAGAAAAGGCTGTATATTGTCACCCTGTTTATTTAACTTATATGAAAAACAATGTATGTATATGTATAACTGAATCACTGCTGAATAGCAGAAATTAACACATTGTAAATCAGTTATGCTTAAGCAAGAAAAAAATTCCAAGGGTGTCAGTAGGTTCAGTATTAGTAATATTTACTCTGCTTAGCCTGGTGTTTGCCAGATTTTTCCACTTTAAAAATACAACTCTTCACTAAAGAATTAATCAACGAAGATACTTTGAGTCTATGAAAATGCTATGCCTCTCCCAACCCCAAACATTCATGGTATATTCAGTCAATGATGAATTTTGTCTGAATTATTTATGACGGCTGCCATATGATACTTTTCTGTCAGCCTCTCTACATTTGTGAGTTGATATTGTATTGCAAAAAAGAGCTTACCCTTCTTCCTGTCTATTTTATATCTTATCAGAATCAGTATAAACTCATGGATTTATAAATATTTTATAGTTGTAAAAGGGTTTAAAAACCTTCAGTCCTTTGTTTATCATTACTTACTTTTAATATTTCTAATGTAATATAAACTCCATCTCAGAGACTCATTTTTTGTATAGGTATTCTGCAAAATTTAATTTTAAAAATATTTTTTACATAATATTATCCTCCATAATTAAATATGATTAACTTTTGAATTAAACACTGCTTTGGAATACCCAAATCTTCCACCAATTGGAATGGATAATTGTGAGCATGTTTGCTAAGTGAAGAGTGAATTTAGTCAGAACCATCCAAAGTAAACTTTGTGTAAAACATGTTGAGTATATCTAAGTCTTAATCTTTGTTCTTCTTAAAAAATCACAGTCCCAATTTTGACTCCTAAGGGAACTCATCTGGGCCTGGAGTATAGGTGGAGGTCTCATTGAACTCAGGCATGTCATTCCTTTTAGTAGTGTTATTTTTTAGTTCTAAATTCAAAAAAATATGTATTTATCCCAGCTTTTCAGCACACATTGCTGTTTTAGTTTTTGGGGAAAAATTTTTTCCTTAATACATTAAGTTTAAAAAACAAAAGCTCAGTTAATCCACATTCTTTCTATTTTTAAAGGAAAATTAATAGCTTACACATAAAACCTTGTGTTTAAAAAACTCTGAAGGCTTTAAAGTGGTCTATTGTGTTTCCAGGGAACTTCTTCAACATTAGGACCATACTGTTGATTCAAGAATAGCATCAGTATAAATATAAGCATAGTATTGTTTATATATAT
The DNA here is from genome assembly GCF_002263795.3 of Bos taurus. Lineage (NCBI taxonomy): Eukaryota > Metazoa > Chordata > Mammalia > Artiodactyla > Bovidae > Bos > Bos taurus. Next base: position 151,949 of record NW_020190994.1, on the reverse strand, counting down.
ATATAAAGAAAAAGCCCTCCAAACTTGAACAGGAATTTAATTATTTCTAACTTTTTAATGCTATTAAAAATATCAATAACGTATAATAGGGCCTTTTGGCAGCCTGTGTGGTCTAATTTTAAACATAAATATGATGGTAACAATTAATAAAGAGGGTAGTGCTGTAGAGGGTAGTACTGATGGGGCGCTAATCACAAATCCAGCATAGCTCAAAAGCAGTGTTTCTCACCTGTCTGGGGTTAAGAATCAGGTTTATGTAATTTTACATTTTCAGCCCATTGCAACCTAATCAATGATCCACTGAGCACTGCTAGTGCTCAGCTCAGTTGTGTGCACCTTCCCTCTGCAAGTGCAACAGTCACACTGGTCTCTGGGCTGTTCAGGATCCACCCCTCCTGAGTGTAGATGTCACAGCAATAACAGACGGCTGCACGTGTCTAGTTTTCTTGATTTTCCTGTACTTATTTCTAACATAGTTACAAACAGGCCATAGACTGGCACTAGCCCACAGGCCATGCTGTGAGTATCACTGTCGCAGTTACCTTTGCAATGACCCTCTGACAATTGTACTAACCTCATTTCAACTATCAAAGAAACTGAGACACAGTGGGCTTCCTAATCTTAAGAGCCCACAATTAGCATGTAGCAGAATCATAACCAATCTCAGTCAGTGCCCAGAGGAACCAGTAATTGTCCCTGAAAGCCTGATTCCAGAGCATGTGCTCCTCATGCGCATATTTCATTTTTATATGTGAAGGAGGAAGTTTGGTTTAGGCCATTAAATGAGGACCTCCTCAAATACATCTTCTACAATCTACAAACCTACCTTCATCCACATCCATCTTGCTCTCCTCTCCTGGTAATTAGGAATCACCAAGGTCAATGATTCCACCTTGTGCCTTTGGATGCTCTTGGTCCATCCATCGTACCAACCAAAGAACTGAAGTACAGAAACTATATTCATTTTCCAGATGAAGCTGAGATTCAGAGGTTGAGACACTTACCCAAGCATGTAACTCTGGCTACATGGCTATGGGGTGACCAGAGCTCATTTTGTCAAGGATGGTGCCAGTTTATCTTCCTGGCACCTTGGCTGGTTATTGCTTTCCTTTCACTCTCAAGTGTCCCACTCTGGACATTACATTCTTCGGGTGCTCACACTGCTAGTGAGGAGTAGAGAAAGAACTGGCATGCAGATCTGTGACTGACTCCAAAACCAGGGCTTTCTATTATCCCAGGCTACCTCTTAAAACTTCAAAATTATGAAGTTGTGAAGGAAGGTTTGTTCTCAGATATCATTCATTCATCCATGCATTCAGCAAACATTTATGGAGCACCTGCTATGTGACATATACCATGCTGGGAGATGGAATTAAAAGTGAATAGGGCACAGTTTAAAGTCTTTTTCTCACTTAGTTTTATAAGAAAACAGAATGCTTATGAATACTCATAGTTAGGGCAGGTTACATAATTTATAGCACTCAGTGCAAAACGGAAAGAATAGGGACCCTTGTTTAAAAATGAAGTATCTCAAGATGGTGACAGGAAGACACTAACCAAAGATGGTTCAGTTTAACAAATGAGAGATGGTCAGGGTATTGCAGAAATCCAAGTTACCTAGGACAAGGATTAATCTTAAGGTGATTTCCTAGCAGGGGTGACAACTGGGCTGAGCCTAGAGATGAGGCTGTCTCCTCTACATGGACCTTCTTCTATACATTTTTTTGAGCAAAGGGCACTGAGAAGAATCACTAAATCATCGTTTTGACTTACATGTCGGTCACCAAGAGTTTCCCCCACAGCACAGCCTAATCACCCATGTCTGGAACTGTGATACATGCTGTTGCATAACATGGAGATGGGCTGCCCAGACCTCCATTCAAGGACTCGTTCTCCAGTTGCTGGAAGTGCTGTAGGTGGGCAGTCTTCAGCCACCAGGTCTTCTGGGGGCAGCTTCTGCGCAATGTCCCATCTGGGTAGAGGTATAAAAACCTGGCCACTGGACATGTCAGGATAACCCTGAAGGGCTACCTTCACTCCAGCTCTCCATGGGGTCAGTTAAGGTCGTCTGGCCAGTGATGCATCTTGATCTTTCCCTCTGCCCTATCCTGTTAATTCCCTCCTGATGTCACAAGTGTTGATCCCAAGGGCACCCCTCATACTCATCCCAGCGCTAAACTGCATCCCAGTCTGCATCCCAGAGAACCAGCCAGCAACACATGTCAGAAAACATTCCAGTACTCAGGGAGGGCTTTTATTTGAAAATTACTGATTACACACATACTTATAACATTTTAAACCCCCCAAATAAAATACAAAACAGGGGTAACAAGGACTTTTTGTGTGAATGTGGTTACCTTTGATTTAAAATCCACAATCTAATGTTGTCTGACAAAAATGACATTATGTTATTAATAACAAAAGTAAACTATTAGGTTGAACCACATGAATGTGCCACTGTATGGCTTATAAAAGGCTGAATGTTAGCAGTTCCACATGGTTCAATCTAACAGAAAAAATCAATTAGCATTTGAAATTTAGATAACATTTTACTTATGAATAACTCATGGGTAAAACATATAGTTAATGAATTAAATTAGGAATTAGAAAATATATAATACTATGGCTATTGATTAGTGGTGAGTATCAAAACTTGCAGGTTGCAGCTAAAGTGGATCTTGGCGGGGGAGGGGGGAGTTGGCTTTATATACTTATATTACAAAAATAATGATTTTATTAACCTATTTCCAATTTAATAATTTATAAAAAAGAACCTCAAAGTAAAGGAAAAGTTAAAGGAAAGAAAGAATGATACAATGAACTAGGGAAAATAGAAAGAGCAGCAATCAAACAAAAAGTTGATTCTTTGAAAACAGGAAAAATTTATGCAAGATTATTCATAAAAAAGAAGGCTCAAAGAAAATTAAAAAGCCAAAAGAACACAGTTAGATATGCTGCAAAGACTAAACATATAAGATGTTATGAATAAATTTATGCCAATCAAGCTCAAAAACTCACAGGAAACAGAGCTACTCCTAGAAAAATGAAACTTATCAAAATGACTCTGCAGAAATAACACACTGAATAGGAAGCACATAATTACCAAAAGTTACTAGACAGCATATTAAAAGCAGAGACATTACTTTGCCAACAAAAGTCCATCTAGTTGAGGCTATGGTTTTTCCATTGGTCATGTATGGATGTGAGAGATGAAGTATAAAGAAAGCTGAGCGCCAAAGAATTGATGCTTTCGAACTGTGGTGTTGGAGAAAACTCTTGAGAGTCCCTTGAACTGCAAGGAGATCCAACCAGTCCATCCTAAAGGAGATCAGTCCTGGGTGTTCATTGGAAGGACTGATGCTGAAGCTAAAACTCCAATACTTTGGCCACCTGATGCGAAGAGCTGACTCATTTGAAAAGACCCTGAGGCTGGGAAAGATTGAGGGCAGGAGGAAAAGGGGATGACAGAGGATGAGATGGTTGGATGGCATTACCGACTCGATGGACATGGGTTTGGGTAGACTCTGGGAGCTGGTGATGCATAAGGAGGCCTGGCTTGCTATGGTTCATGGGGTCGCAAAGAGTCAGACACGACTGAGAGAGTGAACTGAACTGAACTGACCCAGACAGTGATGGTTGCATAACACTGTGAATGTGATTAATGCCACTGGATTGTGTGATTAAAAATGGTTATATGGCAAATTTTATGTTATATATACTTTACCACAATTTTTAATGTACAAAAATAAAATCCTCTATCTAGAAGACAGTCTAGCACATGTCTGTCCTTCATTAGCAAATCCCCTAGAAGGGCTCCTATTTTGAGAAAGCATATTTTCTTTTCCTTCTCTTTTAGAACATATAATATTGTCCTTCTGTATTTAACCACATATCCTTTCTTTTTTGTTGTTGTTACTTAAACTATAGTATATTGTATGTTTTTCCTATCAGGTTTCTCTGTAGTATTTTAACCAGAGGTCTTTTGGTGGAAAAATGGATCCTAGTCATGTTAAAGGAAATGGTGACACAAAACAGCAACTTCACACAGTCTTCAAGTAAACATAGTCCCTGATAAAATCAGAAAGTAATATGTAATTCTGGGAACAGTAAAAAACCATCTGTGACACCTTTGTCTCAAATCTTAGAAAATGAGTTTGGCTCTGGAGTCTCTCAGGACACAAAATCTGGGTCACGGTTTTTATAGGTGGCCTGTGTCTTTCATTTGCATAAGAAAGAAAACATTATAACATATAAATAAATATAATAAATCCTTTTCCAAGAGCTTGAAATCTTGAGTGAAGCTGGAGAACTAACATCTTATAATGTGTAAATATTTGTTGCTGGTATAAGAAACATAGAATATAGTTTATGCAGTCGAAAAGCTACTGGAAAAAAGCCTTTGGAGTAGACATGAACTCATGGGAGAATCAGTGTTGACTCAAAAATTGTTAAGGCTGAGGGCTGTCCACTGGAAATATTCATAACTACAAGGTTACTGTGAGTAACATCTGGCTATCTCCTTTTGAAGTACACCTGAGGGAGAAAAAGACAAAATCAACATGTTTAAAAGTTTCAATGTCCTTCTCCTAAGGCAACACATTTCTAGGTTTCCTTCTTCATGTGAAGCAACCATATCACTACTGGAGGCACAGTTTTAAAAAACCAGGGCTGTATTTATTCTATGGAGGAAATAGCTCCACTAAAACCTTCAGTGGGGCTGGGTTAAATGCCAAACAACCTGTAGATCTAGATTTCTGATCATTCTGATTCACAGATATGCTTTATCACTTCAATAAATTGGTAAGCAAAATCATTTTACTCCCTGGAATAAATTAAAAACAGGGTAACAAACAGGATAAGAAATCTTGCACCTCAACAGGGCTTCTCATTTTCACACATAAAAGGAGCACAACAGATTCAGATGTTAATATCAGGTTGTAATCTTTATATTTTAAAAACTCTGACTAACAAGAACTGAAACACTGGCATATATGTATGAAATATCCTGGTGTTTAATTTGTTTAGCAAAGCAATCATAGGGCCTATAGAAATGTGATCTGTGGATACTTCCCAAGAATGAAAGGGAATCAAAACCTTTAGCCAGGAATCAACCAAGTGACTTCTCTAAAATGAAGGATGATACCCAATAATAGGACAGATCTCTGCCAGGCCTTGGAGTTCTTGAATTCTACCAAATTCTAGCTGAACTGGAAGAGATACAGGTTTTCTCAGTGTATAATCAGAACACAGAAGAAGTGAAGTGCTGTCAAGGTCCACAATCATCAATTTTCAGTAGCTGTATTGTATCTCAGTTCCTTAACAGATGCACATAACAAAATAATGTCAGGCTTTGTGAAGCCTTATCTCTGAATGTGTTTGGGCAAAATACGATTTCAAATGTAACTCTTTATCCTCAAAGAAGAATGTGAAAAGTTTCATTTGAGTCTTTACAATGGAAAATATATCGTCTATCAGAGGCTGACTCGTGTCACAAACTGGGTTGCTTAGACATATGATTCAGATGTCTTTTATAAAATCTGACTACAAGTGCATCTGTGGGTGCTGTAAACAAAGTTATCATAAGAGAGAATGAACTTCACACATGAGACAGAAAAGCACTAGGATGCCCACCTTCATAGTAAGTGCACTTTCTTACTCTCTTGTTGCTAACATAAACTGCTACCCTCAAACAGCTCTGCATACAAAATGCTATATATTTAAATGTCATTTAAGGAGAAAAATAAGCCCTCCAAAAATGCTTGAGCCTCACTGGCTGAAATCTGAAGCTACTACCATTGTAATGGAAGCATTTAAAAATAAAACTTCTGGTGGGGGTTGGGAGAGGGGGTTAATTGCATACCATCACCCTCCTCCATTTTATTAAGCTAGCCATATTTTGTGATTATATCCTTATGTACTTTTTTGGTGAAAAGCAAAAGAAAAAAAAATAAATTTCATTTTCTACTGCTTGATATTCTTTCTAGAATTACCTGGTTCCTTCCTTCATAACCCTTCTCAATATAATTTTTATAAAGAAAAAATATTATTTTTAGCAACTTTTAACTGAAAAGGGCTTTGCTTCATGGTCTGAAATACCTGAACTGAATACTGAAAGGAACTTCAGTGGTTGGGGATCCCTGATTTAGAGTCTCTAAAGCTATCTAAAGCTAGGAAAGACTAGAGATCTCTTCAAGAAAATCAGAGATACCGAGGGAATATTTCATGCAGAGATGGACTCGATAAAGGACAGAAATGGTATGGACCTAACAGAAGCAGAAGATATTAAGAAGAGGTGGCAAGAATACACAGAAGAACTGTACATAAAAGATCTTCATGACCCAGATAATCACTATGGTGTGATCACTCACCTAGAGCCAGACATCCTGAAATGTGTAGTCAAGTGGGCCTTAGAAAGCATCACTATGAACAAAGCTAGTGGAGGTGATGGAATTCCAGTTGAGCTGTTTCAAATCCTGAAAGATGATGCTGTGAAAGTGCTGCACTCAATATGCCGCAAATTGGGAAAACTCAGCAGTGGCCACAGGACTGGAAAAGGTCAGTTTTCATTCCAATCCCAAAGAAAGGCAATGCCAAAGAATGCTCAAACTACTGCACAATTGCACTCATCTCACACGCTAGTAATGTTCAAAACTCTCCAAGCCACGCTTCAGCAATACATGACCCATGAACTTCCAGATGATCAAGATGGTTTTAGGAAAGGCAGAGGAACCAGAGATCAGATTGCCAACATCCGTTGGATCACTGAAAAAGCAAGAGAGTTCCAGAAAAACATCCATTTCTGCTTTATTGCTATGCCAAAGCCTTTCACTGGGTGGATCACAATAAACTGTGGAAAATTCTGAAAGAAATAGGAATACCAGAGCACCTGACCTGCCTCTTGAGAAACCTATATGCAGGTCAGGAAGCAACAGTTAGAACTGGACATGGAACAACAGACTGGTTCCAAATATGAAAAGAAGTACCTCAAGGCTGTATATTGTCACCCTGCTTATTTAACTTATATGCAGAGTACATCATGAGAAACGCTGGGCTGGAGGAAGCACAAGCTGGAATCAAGATTGCCGGGAGAAATATCAATAACTTCAGATATGCAGATGACACCACCCTTATGGCAGAAAGTGAAGAACAACTAAAGAGCCTCTTGATGAAAGTGAAAGTGGAGAGTGAAAAAGTTGGCTTAAAGCTCAACATTCATAAAACTAAGATCATGGCATCTGGTCCCATCACTTCATGGCAAATAGATGGAAAAACATTGGAAACAGTGGCTGACTTTATTTTTCTGGGCTCCGAAATCACTGCAGATGGTGACTGCAGCCATGAAATTAAAAGATACTTACTCCTTGGAAGGAAAGTTATGACCAACCTAGATAGCGTGTCCCTTTAAAAAAAGGGACATTACTTTGTCAACAAAGGTCCATCTAGTCAAGGCTATGGTTTTTTCCTGTGGTCATGTATGTATGTGAGAGTTGGACTATAAAGAAAGCTGAGAGCCAAAGAATTGATGCTTTTGAACTGTGGTGTTGGAAAAGAGTCTTGAGGGTTCCTTGGACTGCAAGGCGATTCAACCAGTCCATCCTAAAGGAGATCAGTCCTGGGTGGTCATTGGAAGGACTGATGCTGAAGCTGAAACTCCAATACTTTGGCCACCTGATGCGAAGAGCTGACTCATTTGAAAAGACCTAGATGCTGGGAAAGATTGAGGGTAGGAGGAGAAGGGGACGACAAAGGATGAGATGGTTGGATGGCATCACTGACTCAACAGACATGGGTTTGGGTGGATTCTGGGAGTTGGTAATGGACAGGAAGGCCTGGCGTGTTGCAGTCATTGGGGTCACAAAAAACTGGACATGACTGAGTTACTGAACTGAACTGAAAGCTATCTAGAAGAACTATGAGTATATTTGTTTTATTATTGGGAGACAAGGCTTCTGTCTACAGTCTTTTTAAAAATGATCCTACTTTTACACCGTAAAACACTATATGCTCAAAGCGCTTAAGCATCTGCTCTCTCATCTGATCCTCGTAATAACTTTGAGTCCAGCAGGGCTGTAATCCTTGGTCTATATCCAGGTGAGGACCTGAGGCTCAGGGACCTTGGGGACACAAGACCACGTGGATGCTAAGTGCCTCCTCCACCTATTCAAACTGGTCCAGGCTCCTAGAGCTAGCATATTAGGATTTTATAACTTCTGGTTGTATTAGGTGATTTCATGAACAGACAACATGACAGCTCTGTTACACACTGGGAGGAAAGAAACTTCAGAAAATCTCAACCAGGTCTGCTTCATCACAGAACAGAATGAATGGAAGGCATTTATCCTCTATTACGGGCTGAACTGTCCTGTGCAATTTTACATGTTGAAGTCCTAAATCCCCCAGTACCTCAGAATATGACTATTTGGAAACAGGGTCTTTAAAAAGGCAATAAAGTTAACATGAAGTCATACAGGTGGGTCCTAATCTAATATACTGGGGTTCTTATAAGAATAGATCAGGCACAGACACACAAAGAGGGAAGACCATGTGAGGACAAAGAGAGAAGACAGCATCTCCAAGCCAAGGAGAGCATCCTCAGAGGAAACCAACCCTGCCGACACCTTGACCTGAGACTTGCAGCCTCCAGGGATGTGAGGAAATAAGTTTCTGTTGAGTCACCTACTCTGTGGTACTTTGCTTGGCAGTCCTAGCAAACTAATGTACCCTTCAGCTTTATGTATCTAAAAGGTACTTTCTCTGCTATTTCATGGACCATCTAAGGGGTTAATCAGACAGTGATCAGCTCACCTGAACTGTGTGTTTAAAAAAATGGGACTTGGAAGCACCTTTCCCCAGATGTTGGATTTCCTTTTAAGATGAATGAATTCTGCTCTATTAGAGTGAAAACCTTGTTGACTTAGGCTAATGTTCCCAGTGTTACAGCTCTCAACAATGCATTGACATCTGATGCTTGCACATTCAAAAAACTGATAATCTGACAGCTCACCTAAGAAGATGCAGAGCATGCATAAATAATGCCAAGAAGATATTCAACTGGGATGAGAATCAAGAAATGTATTTCTTTCCTTAGAGGTGACCTGACCCAGAGGCAGGACTAGAATCCAAGACTGAGGTTCTGCCACTCTGTGAACTTGGGGGATGGCCCCACCGTGGCAACCACGTGAAAGGAGCAGTGTTCTCAGACTCAACACAGAACACAGTATTTAGGGCAGCACTCAGCCTCCCCCAGCAATTGCCCCTCTGTGCCCCCTGGACCAGCTCTGTGACCTTAGGTGAGCCTGGACCCACTTTCCTCATCCATGACATGGGATAAAAATGGACCATCATGCAATTAAGTGAAATCACACATGCGAGAACAATATAAAATGAATTATAAAGAACTACACAAATGTAACTTATCATTAGTATTGTTAGAGTAGGTGCAGGGTTATTAGGCCAGGAATCACAAGATTTCTAATTCCATGACCTAAGTCTGCTTCCATGTGTATGTTACACTTGATTTAAGACATTCACTGAAAGAACCGATTTCTAATTCTGAGTCTGCTGCAAATTAGCTAAACATCAGTTTCATACATAGGGCCACGTTCCTTCTAAGGGCCTTAGTTTCCTCACCTGTAAAATGAAGGTGTTGAATCCTATTACCTTATATGATCTGGACTGATCTAAAATTCTGTGATCTATTTCTCATTACTCAATGTCTAGATAAAATATAATGATAGCATAGGCTTTAAATGAAGACTGTGGCACATAGGTGGGTACATCTCTTTTTGATATGAAATACCTGAGGTCAAAAGAGCAAAAGGGTTTTGGAGATTCCTGGGTCTCTATGAATCTCTAGGTCTCTAGGAATCTCTAGGTCTTAGGAGGGAAGGTCTGACTGGGAGACATTCTAGTAGATGAAAGCACTCTGTGAATTTCAGGCATTAAAATTACAGAGTTCTTTGTTCAACTTCTCAAGATTTGCACACAATATAGTACTTATATGAAAAGTTCAGAACACAGATTTCCTTGTTTTTAAACCTAGGTATGAACTCCAACTCCATCAGCTCTTCAGCCCGCTCTGTGACCCAGGCAATTTCCTATCCTATGAGCAGTGGCAGGTCTTGCTCTGCATTTCCTCTATTTCTAAGGAGGATTGAGAAGAGACAGTAACAGAGGGAACTTAGACCACATTTTAGATAAATCTTTCATATAGAAGTACTTAAGATACTGGGACATGTTTTCTTTAAGATGTATTTTAAATACTACACTAGTAATTATTCTACTCACAAGTGAAAATCTGGGAAATGCAGAAAAGCATGAAGAAGGGAAAATACACAGTTAATTTAATACCCAGAAATAAATTTTTGATGGGTAAGCCTCATAGCATGCAGCTGGAAGCCTCATCCCACCATGAACCACAAATGTCAAGGGGTAAGAACACCAAACCTTTCTTTCCTCCCTCTATCTTCTCATCAACCCACTCCCGCCTTGTTCCAGAAAGAATTACAGGCAGCTGTATGACAATGGCTAAGTCTCTTAAACTAGACTTCAGTTACCATCTCACCTTTTTTTAGGAAGGTGTCACGTGACCTGAATGTTACCCATTGAGAACCTTCCTGACACCACGTACGGTGCATTATACACCCCATCTCAGAGAAAGTGCTTTGTAAACCTTCAAGCACCATTCTGACTATAGAGTTAAGGTATTGTGAGTTCTTGATTTGTCCTGATGGCAATTTCACCTTCTAGAAGGTACAGGAAGCATAGAGGGGAAAACTGGACCTAATTCTAAACAACAAGTAATTAGGGATAAAGTGATAATATCAGGTAGATGTTTTCCTTACAGATTAGAAAACAGAAGAGAGCTATACCTTTCCCTGGTAGATCTTCCTAGAGCCAAAATATTCTAAACTGTTTTCCCTTAAACTCTCGAATTTCCTGGATATTCCTTGATAGCACTTTTAGTACACATGTGCTGAGCACCAATCAGAATGAATGTGAAGGGTTTGCAAAATGACTTTTCTGTGCTTTATGAGAATTTGAACCCAGAGTCCAAACTGTGGAAAGTCCAATCTGACATCTCTCTCTCAGGTGCGTTTGTGCACACACAGAGGAGCACACACATCCACCCCACCCCCAAATCTGCTGCAGAATCTTGGCAGACCTGCCTTCAACCTGCAATGTGTTAAGACCCAGCCATGAGACTTCTTCTGTGGAGACTTATAAGGGGACAGAGTGCTTGTTATCAGACCACCAGTGGAGATTGTGAAGACTGAACCTTGGAGACAAACTTTAATTACAACTCCCCGCAGCGAGCTCACCTATTTCGCCCTTTCAGTGAGGGCAGTGACCTCAGCTTGACCCAGTTGTTGCACCATCTTGTAAAACAGGCTGTTTTCATTCTGCATCAAATTATGTGGCTCTCCAGCTTCTCTATATATTCCTGAATCCAAAACCTGTTAACAGCAGAAAGAAATCCATTAGCACACAATATCTCTCAGTACCATATTATAGCCCAGACAATATTTCAAAAAGGGGCAGGACAGGGAGAATAGACAGACTCTGTGTGGGTGGTAGGACTGCCTGGTGTTTAAATGGTCTGATTACTGTTTTACTGGGCAAAGGCCTCACCTGACTTTTAATATTACAATATTATTGGAAAGGAGGAAAATGAGTTTTACACTAGGATTACTGGCACTCTGTAGCATCTTATATTCTGCCCGGGGTATTTGGGGTTGTTATCATTAGTTAGTGCTTTTAGCTCTCAGGCTGTGAGCTTTGAGGCAATTTATACAGATACACAGAGTTGGGAAATATCTTGATTGCAGAAAATGAAGCTGCATTTATCTAAAAAGTAGGGTGACGTCATACAAACCAGAGGGCAGACCCCTGGCCACAAATTAATTGTCAAGTTGATTTGAGAATCTGAGCAGTATTTAGGGAAAAAGGAAAACACTTTCAGAATTTCTTTAGGGCTCTGGATTATGTCAGCTGCTGAGAGGAATAGAATCCCTTGTCTGAGAGGCTGAGATGCTTCTAGAAGTTGGCTGTGGTTGTGGTTTGTTCTGAGAGTGGAAGGCTGGCAAAAAGAGCTGGTATAGAAGCAGCTTTTACAGAATTGCTCTGCACAGAAAAAATCTCTAGAAATCCAGTTTTGTCTTTGGTAAGACTAAAGAAGCAAGTAAGAAATTGAGCTCTGATTTCCAGGGATCTCAGCTTTCAGAGCACATGGGGCAGCTCAGTCTAACTGCCTAGGATCTGAATCTGTAGGATCTGAATCTCTTTTCACAAATTATTAATATCTTTCTTATTTTGTTTCTCTTTCTCTATTAAACTGCCTGCCTTTCACCCCTTTTATTGCTCATTAATAAGTCTGCTAAATGGAAATTGAAAGGGAGAGGAAGGGGCTCTTAACTCTGCCTTTCTGCTTATTAGTGTCTTTGGTTAATGGTTCTGGAGAGAAAAAAGTGTCTGAAATAAATGGCCCAAATGATATAATTATAAAAACAGTTCTGATGATAATCAGCACTCAAGTCTTCACTTAGGTCATGTTTAGAGTAAATGCATCTTATGAGAATATGCTGCATGGGCTTCCTGGTGGCTTAGTGGTAAAAGAATCTGCATGGCAATGCAGGAGTCATGTGTCCCATCCCCTGTATGGGAAGATCCCTCATGATGCAGAGAAACTAAGTCTGTGGGCCACAACTATACAGCATGTGCTCTAGAGTCCACAAGCCACAACTCCTGAGCCCATATGTCACAACTACTGAAACCCACATGCCTAGAGCTTGTGCTCTGCAGCAAGAGGAGCCACCACAATAAGAGGTCTTCACACTGCTCAAAGAGTAGCTCCACTCACTGCAACTAGAGAAATGCTTGTGCAGCAAGGAAGACCCAGCACAGCCTAAAATAAATAAATAAATAAAATTAAATTTTTCAAAAAGAAGAGAATATTCTAGAACTCTAAACAAGATATAGGTTGTTTTTCCACATTAGGTATTTCAATTGATTTCATCCTTTGTATTTAATTAGAAACACTTATTAAGCCTTAGAAAGGCAATTTTCCTGTTAATCATTTGTTTACTACTATGAATCATTGCTAAGGGCAGCTTTCTCAAACAAGTCCAAGAATAACGGAATCTGTCTCATCCACATAATAATTTAAGTGTTCTGTAACTTGGCATACCAATTTAGATGCCTCAAATGTACAGTTTTACTTAAGCATAGGATAATAGAACAAAACTATTCTTCCCGATGTTGAATAAGAAAAACTGCAGTTTTCAAACACTGATCTCCATATATCTATGGTCAATTAACCTATGAAAAAGTAGACAAGAATGGAGAAAAATACAGCTTCTTTGGTAAATAGTACTGGGAAAACTGGGCACCTGAAAATGAATGAAATTAGAACACTCACCTATACCATACACAAAAATAAACTCAAAATGGTTTAAAGACCTAATATAAGACTGAGTACTATAAAACTTGGAGAAGGAAATGGCAACCCACTCCAATATTCTTGCCTGGAAAATCCCATGGACAGAGAAGCCTGGTAGGCTACAATCCATGGGGTTGCAAGAGTCGGACACGACTGGGCGACTTCATAAAGGAAAACCCAGGCAAAAGACTCTTTGCCATATATATGCGTTAGTATACTGTATTGGTGTTTTTCTTTCTGGCTTACTTCACTCTGTATAATAGGCTCCAGTTTCATCCACCTCATTAGAACTGATTCAAATGTATTCTTTTATTAAAAATTAAAAATTACTCAGCCATTAGGCTGATAAATAACAGTCTTTTGGACTCTGTGGGAGAGGGAGAGGGTGGGATGATTTGGGAGAATGGCATTGAAATATATATAATATCATATATGAAACGAGTCGCCAGTCCAGCTTCGATGCATGATACTGGATGCTTGGGGCTGGTGCACTGAGACGACCCAGAGGGATGGTATGGGGAGGGAGGAGGGAGGAGGGTTCAGGATGGGGAACACATGTATGCCTGTGGCGGATTCATTTCAATATATGGCAGAACCAATACAATATTGTAAAGTTTAAAAATAAAATAAAATTAAAAACAAAACAAAACAAAAAAAAGACTCTTTGCCATAAATCACAGCAACTATTTTCTTAGATAACTCTCCCAAAGCAAAAGAAATAAAGCAAAAACAAATGGGACCTAATCAAACTTAAAAGCCAAGGCTCACGTCAGAGGCTACAAGAGCTGAGATGGGACACAGACTCAGAAAAGGCCAGAAATAGAAATTTATCAACTTAGCCTTTAAATTTACTGATTTGATCAAAGATTCTAGGTATTTCAGAACAAATAAATATAAAGCAAGTCCAAATTCTCTTTATGTAGAGAAAAATAGGTATAATTTTGAATTTTTAATGTATTTTATAAGAAAAGGTTGCTATATTTTTCCTCTGCCCCCACTCTTCCTGTAACCCAAGTTAAACTATAAACTAAATCACATATTCAAGTTGGTATGATAACAATCCCTGAACCCCAGGACCTCTCCTGGAACCCCAAACTTGAATTACTTATCAAGCTCTAGGAGGTTAAGTAAAATTACATTATGTTGGATGAGTCAGCCAGTTACATAAGCTCCATGAAGATGTGTTCATCAAGTGGTTTATGTGCAGATATTCACAGTAGCTGTCCTAGACATAAAGATGAAATTGACCCACTGTAAGATAATTTCACCCATTTTCACAGGCAGGATGTCATCAGTGATATAGATGAGTATACCGGGAGATGGGGGACAGGAGAGGGTGGAAGAAAAGCCTGATAAGAAAGATGCTGGGAAATGATGACAAATAACAGAGATAGATCCACTTAGCAATATGGAGAGTTGTAAGGGGAAAGACCCGAGAGTCAGACCTCTGTCTTTGGCCACCAGATGATGACACAGGATGGCTGTCCAACCCTGGAAGGTGGGTCCCTCATTGGTAAAATAGTGCATGTGATTTTCTCAGTGACTGGACAATGTGGTAACTATTAACTCAAAATCACTTCTTAGGTCTTGAAACAGTAAATCATTCTCTCACCAGGGGAATAACGAAGGCTGGGTCATAGTCACCTCCATAGCTGCTCTCTCAAAACTGTTGCTTTTGCACATAAGCAAACCCCTCATAAAGTATTTCTTCTCCCCGACTATGCTTTCTACCTCAGTGTTAGTTATCTCTCCTCTGAAAACCTGAATGAAATCTCTTGGCATGTTTTTGAGGGAGTTTATCTCTTCTCAAGTGTTCTAATTGTAGCCATGCAGGTTTATAAAAGAAAAGTTCCATGAAAGTGAAAGTGAAAAATAGAATTTAAGTAAAACTCTAGTTAGGTATGAGCTGTTTTGTGCTTTTTAGGTGGGGATGTTACAACAGTTTCTGGCTTTCACTCTGTGAGAAAATTCTAAGAAGTTTGAGTTGAGGGAGAAACAAAGAATATAGAACCATAAATTGACTATAAACAGAAGAGTTGGGATCTGAGTTTCTTGGCTCTGCCTTTGGTTCTTCATCATTCATTGCTAAAGAATACTCTAACTAGAGACAGTGAAAATGTTGACCACAGACAACAATACTGTTAGAGCAAGTGCAGATTGTCACACGCTCCCTTTGCTCACGTTACCAGGAAGAATCCGGGTGATATGAAGACTGCAGTGAGAAGAGACTGGAGGGAAGAGCTGTGCTGTTGGCTGCAGAGAAAGCAGGTCACAAGCACCCAGCTAATCCTGAAAACTACAGGAAGAACCCTCTAGTGTAGAGATAGTGGTGAGTCTCAGGATAAAGAGCATTTCTAATTTGTCTGTCTTGCTCCTCTGTTTTGTGGCAACAGAGAAAGTAAAGATTATATTAGCTGTCATTATGACTTCATCATGTTTAATAAACTTAATATTGAGAGAACTTCTTTGTGAAATAGAATTCTAAGCCTGACACATGAATGGTGTTTAATGAGCCAAAGTAGGGTAAATCCCTTTGGAGAGACAACAGATAAACAAAGCTTTCAATTGTTTCCCAACAAACCCTTTCTCTGATTTATTTACAGTGAACAAACCCATATCCATCTAATCATTTCAAGATTTTTGATAAAAGTGACTATTTGGAAAATAAATAGATGTCTAAATTAGAGATTAATTCTACTCTATCTCGGAGAAGGCAATGGCACCCCACTCCAGTACTCTTGCCTGGAGAATCCCATGGACAGAGGAGCCTGGAAGGCTGCAGTCCATGGGGTCGCTGAGGGTCGGACACAACTGAGCGACTTCACTTTCACTTTCTACTCTGTCTCTCTGATGAAATTTTAGGCAGCTATTAAGAATGGAGCTTTAGAAAATTAATAAATAACATGGGGAATTTTAAGAATAAATAAAAATTCTGCTGATAAAATACTCTGTTTTGCATAAAAAGTATTAAACTGGTTCTAGTGTTATCCAAATAATATTATAGCATTATGAAACTGTTACTTTCTGGTAGTGGGTATTTTGTAACCTTCCTTTTATGAGATTTTCTTTTATTTTCCTATTTCTACTTTGCACATTTATTGTTTTTTTATAACAAAAATAGATTTTTATGGATTAGCATCAATTAAAAATAGAATTAAAAAAACACATCTGTCTATCTTTGTGCAGAAGTATTCACTAGTGCAACAAAATGTAATTATTATACTTTAAGCACTTGCAATGATAGGGCTTTATGGTGACTACCCTGTCGGTTATGCCCTTCATCAGCATCTTTCACTTCCCCAGCTACTCCTTGAAGTTGGTCACCCGCCCTCTGGAGCATCAGTCTTTGCAACAGATTGACTCATCTTTATGTCCACATTAAAGCTTGCAGAACAGACAATCACCTGTTTTCCTGAAAGGAATGAGGTACAGTCACCCCTCAGTGTGGGTGCAGTTCCAGAACACCAGAATGAAGTGAAGATGGCAGTAAAGTGAGTCACATGGATGTTCTGGTTTCCTAGAGCACACAGAAGCTATGCTTACACTACACTAGACTGCCAAGTATGCAATAGCATTATGTCTGAGAAAACAATGTACAGACTTTAACCTAAAAACAATGTGTTGCTAAAAAAAAAAAATACTAATCAACAGAGGAGACTTCAGCAAGTCAGAGCAGTAACACTGAGGTTACATACCACCAGAGCAACAATAACGATTGTGAAAAAGTTTGCCGTATAATGGGAATTACCAAAAGGTGAGACAGAGACATGGAATGATTAAATGATGCAGGGTTATAATAAACTCTCAATTTGTAAAAATGTAGTATCTGGGAAGTACAATAAAACACATTATCTCTATTTCTAAAGCAAGAAATACAAATAAGGTTCAAATTTGGAAAGGAGTACATCAAGGCTGTATATTATCACTCTGCTTATTTAACGTATATGCAGAGTACATCATGTGAAATATTGGGCTGGATGAAGCTCAAGCTGGAATCAAGAATGCGGGAGACATATCAATAACCTAAGATATGCAGATGACACCACCCTTATGGTAGAAAGCAAAGAGGAACTAAAGAGCCTCTTGATGAAGGTGAAAGAGGAGAGTGAAAAAAGCTGGCTTAAAACTTAATATTCAAAAGATGATGATCATGGCATCTGGTCCTATCACTTCATGGCAAATAGATGGGGAAACAGTGGAAACAGTGACAAACTATATTCTTAGGCTCCAAAATTGCTGCAGACAGTGACTGCAGCCATGAATTAAAAAGACACTTGCTCCTTTGAAGAAAATCTATGATAAACCTAGACAGCATATTAAAAAGCTGAAACATTAATTTGCCAACAAAAGTCTGTCTAGTCAAAGCTATATGGTTTCTCCAGTAGTCATGTATGGATGTGAGAGTTGGACCATAAAGAAAGCTGAGCACCAAAGAATTGATGCTTTCAAACTGTGGTGCTGGAGAAGACTCTTGAGAGTCCCTTGGACTGAAAGAATATCAAAACAATCAATCCTAAAGGAAATCAACCCTGAATATCCATTGGAAGGCTGATGCTGAAGCTCCAATAATTTGGCCACCTGATGCAAAGAGCTGAATTACTGGAAAAGGCAGCAGGAGAAGGGGATGACAGAAGATGAGATGGTTGGATGGCATCATGGACTCAAAGGATTTGAGTTTGAACAAACTGGGACATAGTGAAGGACAGGGGGGCCTGTTATGTTGAACTTCATGTGGTTGCGCAGATTCAGACATGACTGAGCGACTAAATAACAACATTTTTTTTAGGAAAGATAGGAGAAACTAAGAGAAAATTACATTACTGGAGGTTCCTATCAAGTTTTACAAGGAAGGATATGTTAAGAAATTGAACATAAATGAAAACAGCTAAAATGGTGAGGGTCTTACCAATATCCATTCACAGTCAATGACATTGCTCAACCTGTGTGTGATGGTTATCACAGTGCACTGGGCAAATTTCTCGTGAATTTTTCTTTGTATTAACTTATCAGTACTAAAATCAAAGAAATTAATTTAGTTCAGTAAAGACAGGAAAAGCAGACTTAACACTTTAAAATATCATGATACTTTTACAATGTTTTTAAAAATCAATGCCTTAACATATAATCTTGTTCTTAAAAAGCTAAGTATAAAAGATCTATTTAGAAATTTAGTGTTTTTCATTAAATGATGGAAAATAGTCTTCCCTCAAATTTTCTTAAAAGTATAAGGAGCTGGATTTGGGAATCTAGCTCTCTCAGGATGCCTCATAACAACATTAACCCCATGTAACATGTCTTGGTTTTTCCTTTGTTTCCTGCAATTACTCTTAGCAACAAATATCCATCGGGCCAAGAGAACACTTAGAAACATTTCTAAGCATCACTAAATGTTTTCCATTTACCACATTTAGAAGTCAGTTTCAAGGTTTCCTGGGTCTCAGCTCCATACCTTGGATCCACATTTGATGTGGCTTTGTCAATAATCAATATCTGATTTTTCTTGAGAATAGCCCTGGCAAGGCACACCAGTTGTCTCTGTCCAACACTCAAGTTCAACCCAGACTCTGCTAATTCAGTATTCATTTTACCAGGAAGATGTTCGATGGTGTCTTTAAGTTGCACCTGTGGATACAGAAAGAATGGCATTTTCCTAAGCAAACTGTTACTAAAGTAGACAAGCCTCTTACACATTAGAACTTTGACATCCTCAGGACTTCTTATGTATCTTATATGTACAGCCAGGTGAAGGGGAGAGCTCTTTCCAAAGAGTATTCACTGAGAAAGATGGTGGAGTCAAGTCAGGACAGAAAGATCTCAATATACCTGATCCCTGCCAAAGGACATCTTCCAGAAAACCCACCTAGGGATTAGCTAAGAAGTCTCTCAAAAAATGAAGCTGTTTCTTCCAATGTGGTTTAAGCAGAAAAGTTAAAACAAACTTTATGGTTTATTCCAGTTTCCCAAAGTTCCTTTTGCATAGAAGTTGGTACACTAAAGAAAAACTTAAAAATTTTTACAGGAAGTCTTTTGCTCTGAAGATATAATCCTACCAGCACTTTACTATTTGGTGAAGTTTATACAAATTCAAACAATGGCAAACTGCACTATAAGGTGCATTAATAATCCTGGAACCTGCTCTGGTGATGGCTCTTTCCCAAGTTTAATTCTATAAATAGTGGACCAATCAAGTGCATTTTCCTCAGTGTCATAAATGTCTTGCAGTGAAAGAAAACTCATGAAAAGTAAGACACAACATCTTATTTACCCCAGAATATGGTTATAGGTGATGTTTATATTAATATATCTTCATAAAATTGTACTCACAAGATTAGAAAAAAACAAACTTTTAACTGCCAGAGATAATCTGAAAGTATATTTGGTGGTAGGGGTTAGTTCAATAAATATTTATTTTGGAAAAGTATTATAGAGCAATAACCAAACTCAGGCTATACTTGAAGTTGAAGAACAAAGAAGAAATACACTTCAAATTAGGAGACCAACAGACGATGAGTGATGGCTGATAAGTTATCTGACACATTATAATGTCAGATAACAACATACCAAGGGTGAGTGAGCAGTGTTTTCATTTTTTCATTTTTCAGGTATCCTAAATGCTGGAGCACATCTATGAATGTGAACCTGAGTTATGTTCTTGATGAGTCCAATCCCATGAAAGGGGAATTCTGAGTTAGGAATAAATACGGTATTAGTAGGTAGTGTTAGCATGAAAAGTACACAAAATCTAAAGGGTAAGATTTGGCTTGTGGTGCAAGTGGTTGAACTTGGTTAAGACTGACTTCCTGACTCATACTTGCCTCTGACTTGGATGACATCTCATCACTAATTTGATTTTACACTTTCCTATGAATTTGTCCATATTGGCTTCACGAGGAAAAAAGTTTGCGAGGGGAACAACTTTTTTTTTTCCCCCCAAAAAAATGTTGTTTGCTGAGACTGTCTTCATTTATAAATCAGGGATGGCTATGAGAATATATGAATATGAAGGTCTTCTGTAGTGTAATGACAAAATCAAGTTATAATTAAGTATTAAAATGGGTAAAAAGAACAATAGAATCAGAGACAATAATAACTAGGAGTTACAACTAAAGAATCTGAAAATATACAGATAATAGTATAATATTACTATTAAATTTATTGATTGAGATAACTGTGTTAGGACATATAAGGGAATGTACTTGTTCTTATAAGGTGTACATTTATGTATTTAAAGGTGAAATCCAACTTTTAATAAACATTTCTACAACTTACAAACAATTCAGAAAAATATAGATTATAGAAGAGGTGGAGAAAATATGGGAAGATACTAACAGCTGATAAATGAGGTGAATGTGTATATGTGTTCATCATACTATTCCTTCAATGCTCCTGTGATTTGAAAATTTTAAAACAATAAATTGGAGACTTGGGACTTTCTGGTGGTCCAATGGTTAAGAATCCTCCTGCCAATGCAGAGGACATGGGTTTCATCGCCGGCCCAGGAAGATCCCACATGGCAAGGGGCAAGTGAACCCATGTGCCACAACTACTGAGCCCAACTCTAGAGCCCACAGGCTGCAACTCCTGAGCCTGCAGGCCACAGTACTGAAGCCTGTGAGCTCCAGAGTCCAGGTGCCACAACAGGAGAAGCCATGTCAGTGAGAAGACTGTGCACTGCAACAAAGAGTAGCCCCTGTTTGCTGCAACTAGATAAAGCCTGCAAGCAGCAATGAAGAACCAGCACAGAAAAAAAAAAAAAAAAAAAAAAAATTGGAGGCTTTATTCAGACAGTCTGGGCGTAAGTCCTGCCTGGCTCTGCCAACTGGACGAGTTACTAAACTTACTCTACCTTAGCTTTCTAAACTCTAAGACTATAGTATCATAATATCATAATTATAAAGATGAGTACCTAACATTGATAGAGTATAAAATGAATCAGTACATGTAGAATTGTCAACAGATCAATAGACATTGCCCAATATTAATAATATTGTCAGCTAGGCTCTCTTCATGGTCTGCTCCATTTTTCTCCTTTGTGTGTATCAGCACTGAGACCTTGTTACATATGCACTGGCTTGTTTTCCATCTTCTCCAAGAGAATTTAAGCTTCAAAATGGTAGAGACTTTGTCTTTTGATGATTGTGATAGCCCCAGAGTATGCAACAATGCCTGTCTAACAAGCTCTCAGTTGATATTTGTTGGCTGTATGAATGAAGGCATGAGTGAATCTCATGTGACATATCTGTTCCTATAAATTAGAAAATAAATCCACATAGATAAATAATTTATATACAATACTCTTTTCTTATTAAGTGTAAGTGTAAAAGGAATATATTCTTATAACAATTAACTGGCTCCAAGATACCACAACTTCACATTTTAAACAGTGGAAAGCACTGAAAAAGTTATAATTTAAGGAAAATGGAGTAAATAATACTATCCAAAATTATACATCTCAGTACAGAATCCTTCAGATTGTTTTTGAATTTGGGAAAATAATAGAATATAACAAAATTGAAAAATAATACACTGAAATTGAAGGTACCCTATTTCTATCTCCATAAAGATTTTCAATTTACCTACTACATATACTCTATCTACCAACCATGCACCAACACCCCTCATAGAAGGTCAACACAGATGTCAGACGGTTTCTATATTGTGTGGAACCTTTTTTATTTATTTATTTTTTCAAAAAGAAAGGTGAGTGTGGGCTAGAAGGAGACAGGGAAATGCAATCCACAGACGGAGAAGAGCTTTTACTAGAGCAGGACCAGCATTAAACGAAGTAAAAAGAGAGCTAGTTTACCTAATACAAGGCCCCAGGAAGTGGATATATGAGCTGTCCCACAGCAAGGACTGAACCACGTGGTTCCTGATGCACAGGCTGCTGATGCCCAGGTTTCTGTATCTTCGTTTCCTGTCTGATAAGACACATTTCTGTCCAAACAGTTCAGTTCAGTTGCTCAGTCGTGTCCAACTCTTTGACACCCCATGGACCGCAGCACGCCAGGCCTCCCGTCCATCACCAACTCCCAGAGTTTACTCAAACTCATGTCCATTGAGTCGGTGATGCCATCCAACCATCTCATCCTCTGTCATTCCCTTCTCCCCCTACGCTCAATCTTTCCCAGCATCAGAGTCTTTTCAAATGAGTCAGCTCTTCACATCAGATGGCCAAAATACTGGAGTTTCAGCTTCAACATCAGTCCTTCCAATGAATATTCAGGACTGATTTTCTTTAGGATGGAGTGGTTGGATGTCCTTGCAGTCCAAGGGACTCTAAAGAGTCTTTCCCAACACCACATTTCAAAAGCATTAATTCTTTGGCACTCAGCTTTCTTTATAGTCCAACCCTCACATCCATATATGACTACTGGAAAAACCATAGCCTTGACTAGACGGAACTTTGTTGACAAAGTAATGTCTCTGCTTTTTAATATGTTGTCTAGGTTGGTCATAACTTTCCTTCCAAGGAGTAAGCGTCTTTTAATTTCATGGTTGCAGCTACCATCTGCAGTGATTTTGGAGCCCCAAAATATAAAGTCAGCCACTGTTTCCCCTGTTTCCCCATCTATTTGCCATGAAGTGATGGGACCAGATGCCATAGTCCAAACAGAGACACTATTAATATCAAACATTTGACTGCATGATTTCTTCCCCAGTTTTGACTGGACAGACTGAATGCTTAACTTCATATCCCAGAACCTAAGCTGTTTTGTTTTTATTTTCTTAGTTAATTTATTTATTTTAATTGGAGGCTACTTACTTTACAATATTGTAGTGGTTTTTGCCATACATTGACAAAAATCAGCCATGAGTGTACATGTGTTCCTCATCCTGAAACCACCTCCCACCTCCCTCCCCATCCCATCCCTCAGGGTCATCTCAGTGCACCAGCCCTGAGCACTCTGACTCATGCATCGAACCTGGACTGGTGATTTATTTCACATATGATAATATACATGTTTCAATGCTATTCTCTCAAATCATCCCACCCTCACCTTCTCCCAAGGAGTCCAAAAGTCTGTTCTTTACATCTGTGTGTCTTTTGCTGTCTCACACATAGGTTCATCATTACCATCTTTCTAAATTATATATGTGTGTGTGTGTGTGTGTGTGTGTGTGTGTGTGTTTGTGTCTGTTAATATACTGTCTTGGTGTTTTTCTTTCTGATTTACTTTACTCAGGAGCAACACACTGATGATTCATTTCGAGAGTTTTATCTACTGTGCTCTTTTAACCTTTGACTGATAAGGTGCTTCATCTTCAGGTATATTTATGTTATATGTGTGACATTGTCTTTGTTTCTTAACACCTCAATCAGAACTAATTAACTAATGAGCTTTTGTCAATTTATAGTAAGGTGGCTAGTTTTCAGTATATGAAGAAATGTATTTTCAGCATAT
Organism: Bos taurus; assembly: GCF_002263795.3. Classification (NCBI taxonomy): domain Eukaryota; kingdom Metazoa; phylum Chordata; class Mammalia; order Artiodactyla; family Bovidae; genus Bos; species Bos taurus. The sequence goes on along the minus strand of NW_020190994.1, from coordinate 128,105 downwards.
TTTGAAAAATAACCAAGATGAGATGGTCAGCATCCATTGCACTGTCTCCCTTCTGAATGTCCATCTGTCCCAAGGAAGAAGGAGGGAACAGAATTAGAAGACTTTAAAAGAAGAAAACATAGCCATTCCCTCCTACTCATGCTCAGGCCACTCCTGTGAATTTGGGTTCACATGTCCAGTTTGGTACAATTTACAAACTAATAACTAGGGTTTTGAGTTACTTAAAAATTGACATCACTGATTTAGTGATACCTCATACAGTGATGGGCTTTCCAGGTGCTACAGTGGTTTTGAATCCTCCTAACAATGCAGGAGATGCAAGAGATGTGGATTCAATTCCTGGTTTGGGAAGATCCCCTGGAGAAAGAAAACAGCAACCCACTCCAGTATTTCTTGCCTGGAAAACTACATGGACAGATGAGTCTGGTGGGCTACAGTTCCACAGAGGGTCACAAAAAGTCAGATACGACCAAGCATGCACATGCACACACTTAGAGTGATAAATCACCCCATTATTCTATTTCTTTAGGAACTTTTCTTTATCACATCTGTATGTTTTCAATGAAAGATTTGGTAGGTTTCCTTTAAAACAGTCATAAAGAGGCAATTCCTAGAGAAACACAATGACGGGATGATTTCTCTAAGTGATATTACCAAAGTAAACTGGCTCAATTACAGAAGCAATACATGGAAACCACATACTTCACTTTTGAAATAAACTCATGTCTGTTTCTTTTTATAGAAAGCTCCAAATGTAGTTTAAATAAAGGTAGATCTTAGTGTTATATACCCCTTCTACCACTTCATCATTTTTAAAATTTAGATTAACGTTGCCTCTCTGTCCATGGAACAATGTCTTCTAAAATTCTAGAGTAATTTTTCTACCTGAGAATCTGTAAAAAAATATATATATATATATCAGCTGAGAAACAAATAGAAAAATAATTTACCAGTACTTCCAGTTTGTTTTAAGATATGATAATTTCACCATTAAAACTGTCCTGTAAATTCAAGATCAGTGGATAAGAAAGCTATGGTACATATACACAATGGAGTATTACTCAGCCATTAAAAATAATACATTTGAATCAGTTCTAATGAGGTGGATGAAACTGGAACCTATTATACAGAGTGAAGTAAGCCAGAAAGAAAAACACCAATACAGTATACTAACGCATATATATGGAATTTAGAAAGATGGTAACAATAACCCTGTGTACAAGACAGCAAAAGAGACACTGATGTATAGAACAGTCTTATGGAGTCTGTGGGAGAGGGAGAGGGTGAGAAGATTTGGGAGAATGGCATTGAAACATGTATAATATCATGTATGAAACGAGTTGCCAGTCCAGGTTCGACGCACGATACTAGAAGCTTGGGGCTGGTGCACTGGGACGACCCAGAGGGAGGGTATGGGGAGGGAGGAGGGAGGAGGGTTAAGGATGGGGAACACATGTATAACTATGGTGGATTCATTTTGATATTTGGCAAAACTAATACAATTTTGTAAAGTTTAAAAATAAAATAAAAAAAAGATCAGTGGATCAACCTATCTTTTATTACATTTGATAGTTAACTGCTCTCCACTCTTCTCTCCTAGAATTTCACTATAGACTCACAAACTTATATGAAATCAGAGATGCACTTATTTTAGGGCAGGAGAAGGAAAGCAATTTGCCCAATTTAGGAAAACAAAGGAGAAGGAAATGGCAACCCACTCCAGTGTTCTTGCCTGGAGAATCCCAGGGACAGGGGAGCCTGGTGGGCTGCCGTCTATGGGGTCGCAGAGTCGGACACAACTGAAGCGACTTAGCAGCAGCAGCAGTAGCAGCAGAAAAACAAAATCCCCACATTGCTGGAAAGCTTGGTGGGTGTGTAAAGACTCAGTGCTGACATCCTTCACAAACCAGAATTACTGGCTGAAAATTGTCAGGCCTCTAAAACTGCCTGCTCACAGTCAAGGCTCATCTATATGTTACAGATTTCAGAGCTTCCCTGGGAGGGTAACACTAAATGACAAACACATCAATTCAAAATAAGAAAAACAATCACTCAGATTTGTGTAACAACGACAACAACAACAATTAAAGAACTATGCCACACTTCTCTGAAATGAAGAGAACAATCAAAAATTTAGAATTATTTATGTCAAAGAATGTTTTTTTCCTATGTTTCCTCTAAGAGTTTTATTGTGTCTGATCTTACATTTAGGTCTTTAATTCATTTTAAGTTTATTTTTGTTTATGGTATTAGGGAGTGTTCTAATTTCATTCTTTTAGATGTAGCCATCCAATTTTCCCAGCACCAATTACTGAAGAGATGTTTTCCCTCCATTCTGTATTCTTGCCTCCTTCATCATAGATTAGGTGACCATAGGTATGTGAGTTTATCTCTGGGCTTTCTATCCTATTCCATTGATCTATGTTTCTGTTTTTTTTTTTTTTTTTTTTTTTTTTTGTGGCAGTACCAAACCATCTTGCTTACTGTAGCTTTGCATTGAATTTGTCAAAAAGGTCATTTGGGTTTTTCTATAACATCTTACATAATGAACTTTTTGGTCAACTTAATAATGTAGTCTGAAATCAAGGAGCCTAATTTTCCCAGCTTCATTTTTTCTTTCTTAAGATTGCTTTGGCTATTTGGGATTGTCTGTGTTTCCATACAAATTGTAAAATTTTTAGCCCAAATTCTATGAAAAACACCACTGGTAATTTCATAAGGATTGTATTGAATCCGTAGATTCTTTGGGTAGTATAGTTATTTTCACAATATTGATTCTTCAAATCCAAGAACATGATATATCCTTCAATCTGTTTGTGTTGTCTTTGGTTTCCTTTGTCAGTATCTTACAGTTTTCTGAGTACTGATTTTTTGCCTCCTTCAATAGGTTTATTCTTAGGTATTGTATTATTTTTGTTGCAACAGTAATGGGATTGTTTCCTAATTTCTCTTTCTGATCTTTCGTTGTTAGTGTATAGGAATGCATGTGCTTACTTTTTAGAAGCAAAAGACTGAGCTAGGTCCTAGGAGAAATTCAAAGACTGTCTATGGTTTAGAAGTCTAGAGTTTGTGCCATCAGTAGAATTGATTTATAAAATGAGGGCAAATACACAAAATAAATTGTATTAAATATTCAAACCAACAGCAAGTTAATGGTCAAAAATGTTTCACACAAGAGTAAGGAAATTCAAAGAAGTGGGGCAAAGGAAAACATGACACAAATGACAGAAAATTCTCTAAAAATAAACCTATTCATGTAAAAACTTAGCAAATTCTCCAGGGTTCTGTTACCTGCATTCATGTTGCAGCATTAAAATGACATCAGTTCAGTTCAGTTCAGTCGCTCAGTAGTGTCTGACTCTGCAACCCCATGAATTGCAGCACGCCAGGCCTCCCTGTCCATCACCAACTCCCGGAGTTCTCTCAGACTCACATTCATTGAGTCAGTGATGCCATCCAGCCATCTCATCCTCTTTCGTCCCCTTCTCCTCCTGCCCCCAATCCCTCCCAGCATCAGAGTCTTTTCCAGTGAGTCAACTCTTCGCATGAGGTGGCCAAAGTACTGGAGTTTCAGCTTCAGCATCATTCCCTCCAAAGAAATCCCAGGGCTGATCTCCCTCAGAATGGACTGGTTGGATCTCCGTGCAGTCCAAGGGACTCTCAAGAGTCTTCTCCAACACCACAGTTCAAAAGCATCAATTCTTTGGCACTCAGCCTTCTTCACAGTCCAACTCTCACAGCCATACATGACCACAGGAAAAAACCATAGCCTTGACTAGACAGACCTTTGTTGGAAAGTAATGTCTCTGCTTTTGAATATGCTATCTAGGTTGGTCATAACTTTCTTCCAAGGAGTAAGTGTCTTAATTTCATGGCTGCAGTCACCATCTGCAGTGATTTTGGAGCCCAGAAAAATAAAGTCAGCCACTGTTTCCACTGTTTCCCCATCTATTTCCCATGAAGTGATGAGACCAGATGCCATGATCTTCATTTTCTGAATGTTGAGCTTTAAGCCAACTTTTTCACTCTCCACTTTCACTTTCATCAAGAGGCTTTTTAGTTCCTCTTCACTTTCTGCCATAAGGGTGGTGTCATCTGCATATCTGAGGTTATTGATATTTCTCCCGGCAATCTTGATTCTGGCAATCACCAATAAATAGTCATTCTCATATTCCAGGGCTTTCCTGGTGGCTCAGACAGTAAAGAATCTGCCTGCAATGTGGGGGACTCAGGGTTCGATCCCTGGGTTGAGAAGATCCCCTGGACAAGGGAATGGCAACCCACTCCAGTATTCTTGCCTGGAGAATTCCATGGACAGAGAAGCCTGGCAGGCTACAGTCTGTGGGGTTGCAAAGAGTCAGACATGACTGCGCGTACCTCTGTCTTCTGTCTTCTCACATTCCAACTCTATAATATACTTTTATAAACACTTTACTATGAAACTTCCTCATTTTATTGGTCTGATCTCATTCACATCTTTCAGTTAATAATGAAAAACTACTCTTATCTCCACTTAGTAGATGTTCCCTAAGACCAGAAGAATAAAATGAACACTGGAGGGTAATTAGGTAATTACATCACTATATCACTAGTAGACTTTGATCCCACAGCTTTAAAATCTAGTTTAGTGCTCTGCTAAGGACAAGATAATGTATCTAGTCATTCAACGTTTTAAGGAAAAAGCTAAAATGGAAATATGGCAATTATATTTCCAAGTTATATTGTTGGTTTTCATCATCATCAATTAACAAACATTTTAAGTGCAGACATATCATCAATGTTCTTCTAGGATGTAAACAAAGTCAGTTAAGCTGTTAAGTTCCTCTTAATTACCTTCAATGCTCTAAATGTACACACATAGATATTGATGCTAACAAGTTAATTATATTTAATATTAATAAATTACCTCTTCTAAGACATTCCACAGTTCCTCATCTGTATGTTCATTAAAAGGATCCAGATTGTTCCTCATTCTTCCAGTGAATAAAACAGGCTCCTAAATACCCCAAAATAGTGAATGTTATTACCTTAACCTCTTTGTATTATATCCAATGCTTACAGAACAGAATTGAAATATAAAATATCAAAATTCACTGTAATTTTTAATAATAAAGTTGCAAACATATGTTTAGAAAACATTATAAAATAATTTTCCATGTACAAAATGTGCTACAAAATGTCTTCCAGACTCCTGAACATTAACAGAAGAAGAAAGTGTTGAAAAGTTTTTTATCATAAGAAAAAAAAACTGAAGAAGAGAAAGGAGGATTTGATTAAAAAAAAAAAAAAAAAAAAAGGCTTCCTGGGAATATCTGCTTAAGCACACACATGCAAACTGAGGATATAATTCCTGGAGAAATTTACATCAAGATCTACATAAACCAGCTGTCAATCCTAGTGTGACTGGGAAATATAAATCACATGATTAGTTGAGGTTTGTGCCTCAAAGCAAAACCATTAAATATTTACACGCTGGCACTGAAGAATAAATTAGGCTCTTCTCTCCACTGGTCAGTCCTATAGGATATGGAATCTCTTCATTTGTATGAAAGGAATATCCCCACAGGTGCAAAGAGAAATCAGCTCCTGGAGTCTGCAGCACCTCTGTCCATGGAGAGATCTCCTCGGATTCTGCATCAACCTGATCCCCACATTCTTTCACCTGTGTTTCAGGATGACCTGCTTCACAGAACCTCATTATTAACTGCAAGGTCAGGATGACCTGAAACCCATTATGACCTGGGTCATAATAAAATTATTTAAATAACTTTTCCTGTTCTACTTTTGGAGGAGCCACAAGTAAATTACCCTAGAAATATATGTGTCCTTCCAAGTTTCAAGATAGAATCTTGTACAAAAGCTCACGTAGAATATTTACATTTTCTTCTGGAAGGCTCTAGTAAGCCAGGTCACATAATATGAGCAGAGAAGAGCCCAATAGGCTCCTTTCAGTGAAGGGGGCAGAACAAGGGGAGGCACACGTGTGGGAACAAGAGGAGACCTGACGCTTCCACAAGTGCCCGGAACTGCTCGGAATCACCAGCCTCAAAATCGTGCCTGGCCTTGGGGCTTCACTTCACAAAAGCCTGAGACTAAAGATAAAGAAGAAAGACATTTATTTTGCCTAGTCATGAAGAAGAATGACACTCAGACAGCTTCTTGTACCTTCTTTCAATATTGTCTCTGTTTTAAGTATGGTGAGAGACAAATGAATGCAGAAGACTCAGGGTACGCCACTAAAAAATGTGTATCTCTAAGAAAAATCCAAAATTAAAAAGACATGATAAAAGGAGCTTTATTCTATACATCTGTGTATACCTGTGGCAGATTCATGTTAATGTATGGCAAAACCAATACAATATTGCAAAGTAATTAACCTTCAATTAAAATAAATAAATTTATATTTTTAAAAAAGGAGCTTTATTTGCCCAAAGTTGATTAAGTGGCCAATATGCCTCCAAATCAGTGAAATCACTGGTCAGCCATTTCAAAACGATTACTGAACTGAAAAATCCCAAGACCCAAATTTAAGGTCTCCCTTAAAACTCTTGAATCTAGAATCAAAGAATAAACAACAATCTATGCAATAGTAACAGTTCATTTTCAGGGTAATAACCATAATTCTACTTTAGATTTTCATAAAACTTCTTACTGTTTGTAATTATCAACCCTAATATTTCTACATGCAGGCAATTTCTCATCCTTCAGTTGTGTGCATGAGGTTAAAACAGATGATGTGGCCAGGCAAGGGGAGGCTAGTCAACAATATTCCTCTTTTCTCCATCTTCATTTTCCAGACCCTTTCAGATAAGCAGCTACTCCCCGAACATAATCACAATCAGTGTTCTTCCTGGGAAACATACTTAACTACTTCAGATCTTCAGCACGAAGGATGAACATACTTCAGCTACCTGTTCTGTTCAAGGAATTATTTAGGAAGAGCTTTCATTTTTCCTTATTGCTGAAATTTTGAACACAAATTGAGGAGTACCTTCTTATGAACACAGCATTCATTTCTGAAAGATCCCCCCAGGACTCAGGGTCTATGTCAACACTCCTCTGTCTCTGCCTACCCAGGTCCTTGGGAATCTCTTTAAATTTGAATCCTGTTAGTATATTTCAGAAATTAATACTTGTTGGCTGCAACATTTGCAAATTTTTTTTTTTTTCATTCCATAGGCTGGCTTCTCGGTTTTATTTATGGTTGCCTTTGCACTGCAAATTCTTTTAAGTTTAGCTAGGTCCCATTGGACCTAGTTTATTTTTGTTTTTGTTTCCATGACTTTAGGGGACAGATCCAAGAATATATATTGCTGTGCTTTGTGTCAAAGAGTATTCTGTCTATATTTTCCTATTGGATCACGTTTTACAGGTCTTTAGGTCTTTAATTCATTTTGACATTATTTTTGCATATGGTATTAGAGAAAGTTCTAATTTCATTCTTTTACATGTAGTTGTCCAGATTTCCCAGCACTATTTATTGAAGACTGGAAGGAATTTATTTATTCCATTACATATTCTTTCCTCTTTTGTCTTTGATTAACTGACCATAGTGCATGGGTGCATTTCTGGGTTTTCTATCCTGTTCCACTAATCTATGTGTCTAGTTTCTGTGACAGTAACATACCTTTTCCATTACTGTATCTTTGTAGTATAGTCTGAAGTCAGAGACTGTGATTCCTCCAGTTTTGCTCTTTCTCAAGACCATTTTCACTATTTGAGGTCTTTTCTGTTTACATACAAATTAAAAAAAAAAAAAACAACTTTTTTTGTTCTAGTTCTGTGAAAACTGCCACTGGTAATTTGATAGGGATTGCATTGAATCTGTAAATAGTCCTTTTCAACAATATTGATTCTTCCAATCTAAGAACAGAGTATATCTTTCCATCTGTTTGTATCGTCTTTGATTTTTTTCATCAAGCGTCTTATAGTTTTGGACAATAGGTCTTTTGTTTTCTTAGGTAGGTTTATTCTTAGGTATTCCTAGTGTTGTTTTTTCTTCCTTTTACATGATGGCTAGTGAGATTGTTTCCTTAATTTCTCTTTCTGATACTTTGGTTTTAGTTTATATAAAGGCAAGAGATTTCTGTATATACAATAGCTTATACAGCTCAATATCAAAGAAGCAAACATTGCAATCAAAACATGGGCTGAAGACCTAGAGATTCTCCAAAGAGAAATACAAATGGCCAATATGAATATGAAAAGGTACTCAACATCACTAATTATTAGAGAAATGTAGATCAAAATGACAGTGAGGTATGACTGCACACAGGGCAGAATGGCCATCATTAAAAAGTCTACAAATAATAAATGCTGGAGAGGGTATGGAGAAAAGGGTACCTTCCCACACTGTTTGTGGCAATGTAAACTGGTGAAGTTATGGAAAACAATGTGGAGGTTCCTTAAAAAAACAGAAAAAGAGATCTCATGTGATTCAACAACTCCACACCTCAGCATATATCCAGACAAGACAAAAATCCTAATTCAAAAAGATACATGTATCCCAGTATTCACAGCAGAAGTACTTAAAATAGCCAAGATATGTCCATGGCAGATGAATGAATAAAGAAGATGTGGGATATACACACATATGCAAACATACAATGGAATATTATCAGCCATACAAAAATGAAATTATGCCAATCGCAGCAACAAGGATGGGGACCCAGAGGTTGTCAGACTAAATTAAATAAGTCAGACAGAGAAAGACAAACATCACATGAGATCACTCATATGTGGAATCTTAAAACTGATAAAAATGAACTGTTTACAACACAGAGATAGACTCACACACATAGAAAACACACTCAGTTCAGCCCCTCAGCTATGTCTGACTCTGTTCAACCACATGGACTGCAGTACACCAGGCTTCCCTGTCTATCACCAACTCCTGGAGCTGGCTCAAACTCATGTCCATCAAATCAGTGATGTCATCCAACCATCTCATCCTCTGTCATCCCCTTCTCCTGTCTTCAGTCTTGGCCAGCATTAGGGTCTTTTCTAATGAATCAGCTCTTCACATCAGGTGGCCAAAGTATTGGAGCTTCAGCATCAAACCTTCCAATGAATATTCAGGACTAATTTCCTTTAGAATTGACTGATTTGATCTCCTGGCAGTCCAAGGGACTCTCAAGAATCTTCTCCAACACCACAGTTCAACAGCATCAGTTTATCAGCACTCAGTCTTCGTTATGGCCCAACACTCACATCCATACATGACTGCTGGAAAAACCATAGCTTTGACTAGATGGACCTTTGTCAACAAAGTAATGTCTCTGCTTTCTAATATGCTGTCTAGGTTTGTCATAGTCTTTCCTCCAAGTAGAAGTGTCTTTTAATTACATGACTGCAGTCACCATCTGCAGTGATTTTGGAGCCCAAGAAAATAGTCTCTCACTGTTTCCACTGTTTCCTCATCTACCTGCCATGAAGTGATGGGACCATATACAATGATCTTATTTTTTTGAATGTTGAGTTTTAAGCCAGCTTTTTCACTATCTGTTTTAACTTTCATCAAGAGGCTCTTTAGTTCCTCTTTACTTTCTGCCATAAGGGTGGTGTCATCTGTATATCTGAGGTTACTGATATTTCTCCCTGCAGTCTTGATTCCAGCTTGTGCTTCATCCAGGTCGGCATTTCACATGATGTACTCTGCATACGTTAAATAAGCAGGGTGACAATATGCAGCTTTGATGTCCTCCTTTTTCAATTTCGAACTAGTCTGTTGTTCTATGTCCCGTTCTAACTGTTACTTCTTGACCTGCATACAGATTTCTCAGGAGGCATTTAAGGTGGCTTGTGATTCCCATCTCTTGAAAAATTTTCCACATTTTGTTGTGATCCTCAGTCAAAAGCTTTGGTGTAGTTAATAAACCAGAAAAAGATGTTTTTCTGGAATTCTCTTGCTTTTTCTGTGATCCAACCAACGTTGGCAGTTTTATTTCTGGTTACTCTGCTTTTTGTAAATTCAGCTTGAACCTCTGGAAGTTCTCAGTTCATGGATTGTTGAAGCCTAGCTTAGAGAATTTTGAGCATTACTTTGCTATTGTGTGAGTTGAATGCAATTGTGCAGTAGTTTAAACATTCTTTGTCATTGCCCTTCTTTCGGATTGGAATGAAAACTGACCTTTTCCAGTTCTGTGGCCACTACTGAGTTTTCCATATTTGTTGCCATATTTACTGAAGCACTTTCACAGCATCATCTTTCAGGATTTGAAATAGCTCAACTGGAATTCCATCACCTCCACTAGCTTTGCTCATTCTTCCTAAGGCCCACTGACTTCGTATTCCAGGATGTCTGGCTCTAGGTGAGTGATCACACCATCGTGATCATCTGGGTCATGAAGATCTTTTTGTACAGTTCTTCTGTGTATTCTTGCCACCTCTTCTTAATATCTTCTGCTTCTTTTAGGTCCATACCATTTCCGTCCTTTATAGAGCCTATCTTTGCATGAAATGTTCCCTTGGTATCTCTAATTTTCTTGAAGAGATCTCTGCTACTGCTAAGTCACTTCAGTCATGTCCGACTCTGTGTGACCCCATAGATGGCAGCCCACCAGGATCCCCCGTCCCTGGGATTCTCCAGGCAAGAACACTGGAGTGGGTTGCCATTTCCTTCTCCAATGCAGGAAAGTGAAAAGTGAAAGTGAAGTTGCTTAGTCGTGTCCTACTCTTAGCGACCCCATGGACTAAGCCTACCAGGCTCCCATTCTCCAGGCAAGAGTACTGGAGTGGGGTGCCATTGCCTTCTCCTGAAGAGATCTCTCTCCCATTCTATTGTTTTCCTCTATTTCTTTGCATTGATCACTGAAGAAGGCTTTCTTATCTCTCCTTGCTATTTTTTGGAACTCTGCATTCAGATGGGTATATCTTTCCTTTTCTCCTTTGCCTTTAGCTTCTCTTCTTTTCTCAGCTATTTGGAAGGCCTCCTCAGACAACCATTTCACCCTTTTACATTTCTTTTTCCTGAGGATGGTTGTGATCACCACCTCCTGTATAACGTCACAAACCTCCATCCATACATAGTTCTTTAGGAACTCTATCAGATCTAATGCCACAAATCTATTTGTTACTTCCACTGTATAATCATAAGGGATTTCGTTTATATCATATCTGAATGGTCTAGTGGTTTTCCCTACTTTCTTCATTTAAGTCTGAATTTTGCAATAAGAAAAGAATCTAGTGGCTACAAAAGATGTAAGCAATGTGGAGGGATAAATTAGAAACCTGGTAGTAATAGATACACATGACTATATACAAAATAGATAAAAGGGATGTATTGTATAGAACAGGGAACTGTGTGTAATATCTTGCAATAACCTATGATAAAAGAATCTGTAAAATATATATATGTGTATATATACACACATATAATATATATATAAATATATATTTATATAAAATTTTACACATGTAAAACATATAAAACTGAGCCACTTTGCTGTACAATTAAAACCCTGTGAATCAACTATGCTTCAGTTTAAAAAAATAATCAGACACACACAATATTTGAAACCTGGCTCTGCACCTTACTGTAAGTGGGATAAGCTCCCAGTTCCTCAGTTTTTAAATCTGTCAGGTAAGGATAACACCAGAACTGTGAAAATTAAGCAAGAAATGATAGGATAAGGGGCTAAAAATGTATTAATGATTCTACAAACAAGGGATTATGAATACACATGTAACTTCTCTGGGACTGTCACAAGCACTAAAGGAACAGAAATGAGAAATATAGGCCCTGTCCTGAAAGAGAGGGGAAAAAATAGTCAAGGGAGTGTGGAGGGCTGAGAAAAGGCCAGAGGTCTTGGTGTTAAATTAAGAAAGTACCAGTGTGTACAAGGCAGTGGTCAGGAAAGACATGGTGGGAGGCGTGCCAGAAATCAAAGCACAAAATGTTAGTCTGTCTTCTTGCTCTTGGTGGAAAATGTTAGATACATTTCTCTGTTACACTTTTCCCCAAAATTCCTATTTTATTTTTTGTTTGTTTTTTGTTTATTTGCTTTACTATTTATATTTATATAAACAACTTAGTTTATATTGTAACCATAAATATAAAGAAAATCACCAAGGACCATGAATACATAAGCAGAAATTAAAGAGTAAAGTCACTCCAGAATGTGTTAGTCTTTTTACTTAAACAGAAATAATACCCACAGGCCAGTGCCCTGATCCTTATGAATAATTACAGTTCCTAATGATTGAGCTTTCCCAAGAACCAGACATGGACACAAACATTATCTCATCCAATTACATCTTCATAACAAATCTGTGTGGCAATGATTCTCAGACTTGGTTTAAGGATGAGAATGCTGAAGCTTGGCAGCCAAGTGACGTCATCAAGGCAACACAGTCATATGAGGCAGAGCAGGAATAAAACTGTGAGTCATGTTGACACTGGCCTACACTCTTAAACATTCCAGCCCTGTCTGCCTCCTGAATGGTTTCCTGGGAACCTTTGCATATTGCAAGTTCTCTCCAGATTCTCTCTCTTTAATCAACCAACACTACACCTTGGAGACAAATGCATATAAAGTGGAATGTACATGGACACAAAGCTTAGCACTATTTTCTAAGTAAACTCTCTGGAGTGTGTACCTAGAACATGCTCAAAGGAAGGATGGAAACCAACAGAACAGAACCAAAACATGCTGATGTCAAGGTATGCTTAGTTTTTGCTCAGATGTGCTACCAAATATTATTTGCAGAGCCAAGAATCATCTCATATTATTTATTTACAGAATTATTTTATGTACACAAGCATACAACTTTTTTCTATTAAGAAGCTTTGAAATAATGTAGGGCATGTTTCTAAAGCTTTTTTCCAAGGATATGAAAGGACTTTACAGACATGCCGTTTAGTTCTACTAACTAATCTCACGTGGCCATTTCAGAGATCAGTTCAGTCGCTCAGTCGTGTCCGACTCTTCGCGACGCCATGAATCGCAACACACCGGGCCTCCCTGTCCATCACCAACTCCAGGAGTTCACTCAGACTCACGTCCATCGAGTCAGTGATGCCATCCAGCCATCTCATCCTCTTTCGTCCCCTTCTCCTCCTGCCCCAATCCCTACCAGCATCAGAGTCTTTTTCAATGAGTCAACTCTTTACATGAGGTGACCAAAGTACTGGAGTTTCAGCTTCAGCATCATTCCCTCCAAAGAAATCCCAGGACTGATCTCCTTCAGAATGGACTGGTTGGATCTCCTTGTAGTCCAAGGGACTCTCAAGAGTCTTCTCCAACACCACAGTTCAAAAGCATCAATTCTGCAGTGCTCAGCCTTCTTCACAGTCCAACTCTCACAGCCATACATGACCACAGGAAAAACCATAGCCTTGACTAGACGAACCTTTGTTGGCAAAGTAATGTCTCTGCTTTTGAATATGCTATCTAGGTTGGTCATAACTTTCCTTCCAAGGAGTAAGTGTCTTTTAATGTCATGGCTGTAGTCACCATCTGTAGTGACTTTGGAGCCCAAAAAAATAAAGTCAGACATTGTTTACACTGTTTCCCCATCTATTTCCCATGAAGTGATGGGACCAGATGCCATGATCTTCGTTTTCTGAATGTTGAGCTTTAAGCCAACTTTTTCACTCTCCTCTTTCACTTTCATCAAGAGGCTTTTTAGTTCCTCTTCACTTTCTGCCATAAGGGTGGTGTCATCTGCATATCTGAGGTTATTGATATTTCTCCTGGCAATCTTGAGTTCAGCTTGTCTTTCTTCCAGTCCAGAGTTTCTCATGATGTACTCTGCATATAAGTTAAATAAGCAGGATGATGATATACAGCCTTGACGTACTCCTTTTCCTATTTGGAACCAGTCTGTTCTTCCATTTCCAGTTCTAACTGTTGCTTCCTGACCTGCATACAGATTTCTCAAGAGGCAGGTCAGGTGGTCTGGTACTCCCATCTCTTTCAGAATTGTCCACAGTTTATTGTGATCAACACAGTCAAAGGCTTTGGCATAGTCAATAAAGCAGAAATAGATGTTTTTCTGGAACTCTCTTGCTTTATCCATGATCCAGCAGATGTTGGCAATTTGATCTCTGGTTCCTCTGCCTTTTCTAAAACCAGCTTGAACATCAGGAAGTTCATGGTTCATGTATTGCTGAAGCCTGGCTTGGAGAATTTTGAGCATTACTTTACTAGCATGTGAGATGACTGCAATTTTGCGGTAGTTTGAGCATTCTTTGGCATGGCCTTTCTTTGGGATTGGAATGAAAACTGACCTTTTCCACTGCTGAGTTTTCCAAATTTGCTGGCATATTGAGTGCAGCACTTTCACAGCATCATCTTTCAGGATTTGAAATAGCTCAATTGGAGTGCCATCACCTCCACTAGCTTTGTTTGTAGTGATGCTTTCTAAGGCCCACTTGACTTCACATTCCAGGATGTATGGCTCTAGGTCAGTGATCACACCATCGTGATTATCTGTGTCATGAAGATCTTTTTTGTACAGTTCTTCTGTGTATTCTTGCCACCTCTTCCTAATATCTTCTGCTTCTGTTAGGTCCATACCATTTCTGTCCTTTATCGAGCCCATGTTTGCATGAAATGTTCCCTTGGTATCTCTAATTTTCTTGAAGAGATCTCTAGTCTTTCACATTCTGTTTTCCTCTATTTCTTTGCATTGATCACTGAGGAAGGCTTTCTTATCTCTTCTTGCTATTCTTTGGAACTTTGCATTCAGATGCTTATATCTTTCCTTTTCTCCATTGCTTTTTGCTTCTCTTCTTCTCACAGCTATTTGTAAGGCCTCCCCAGACAGCAATTTTGCTTTTTTGCATTTCTTTTCCATGGGAATGGTCTTGATCCCTGTCTCCTGTACAATGTCACGAAAGTCATTCCATAGTTCATCAGGCACTCTATCTATCAGATCTAGGCCTTTAAATCTATTTCTCACTTCCACTGTATAATCATAAGGGATTTGATTTAGATCATACCTGAATGGTCTAGTGCTTTTCCCTACTTTCTTCAATTTAAGTCTGAATTTGGTAATAAGGAGTTCATGGTCGGAGCCACAGTCAGCTTCTGGTCTTGTTTTTGTTGACTGTATAGAGGTTTTCCATCTTTGGCTGAAAAGAATATAATCAGTCTGATTTCGGTGTTGACCATCTGGTGATGTCCATGTGTAGAGTCTTCTCTTGTGTTGTTGAAAGAGGGTGTTTGCTATGACCAGTGCATTTTCTTGGCAAAACTCTATTAGTCTTTGCCCTGCTTCATTCCGTATTCCAAGGCCAAATTTGCCTGTTACTCCAGGTGTTTCTTGACTTCCTACTTTTGCATTCCAGTCCCCTATAATGAAAAGGACATCTTTTTTGGGTGTTAGTTCTAAAAGCACTTGTAGGTCTTCATAGAACTGTTCAACTTCAGCTTCTTCAGCGTTACTGGTTGGGGCATAGACTTGGATTACTGTGATATTGAATGGTTTGTCTTGGAAACGAACAGAGATCATACTGTCGTTTTTGAGATTGCATCCAAGTACTGCATTTTGGAATCTTTTGTTGACCATGATGGCTACTCCATTTCTTCTGAGGGATTTCTGCCCGTAGTAGTAGATATAATGGTCACCTGAGTTAAATTCACCCATTCAAGTCCATTTTAGTTCACTGATTCCTAGAATGTCTACATTCACTCTTGCCATCTCTTTTTTGACCACTTTCAATTTGCCTTGATTCATGGACCTGACATTCCAGGTTCCTATGCAATATTGCTCTTTACAGCATCGGACGCTCCTTCTATCACCAGTCACATCCACAGCTGGGTATTGTTTTTGCTCTGACTCCATCCCTTCCTTCTTTCTGGAGTTATTTCTCCACTGATCTCCAGTAGCATATTGGGCCCCTACCGACCTGGGGAGTTCCTCTTTTAGTATCCTATCATTTTGCCTTTTCATACTGTTCATGGGGTTCTTAAGGCAAGAATACTGAAGTGGTTTGCCATTCCTTTCTCCAGTGGACCACATTCTGTCAGATCTCTCCATCAAGACCCACCCGTTTTGGGTTGCCCCACGGGCATGGCTTAGATTCATTGAGTTAGACAAGGCTGTGGTCCTAGTGTGGTTAGATTGACTAGTTTTCTGTGAGTATGGTTTCAGTGTGTTTGCCTTCTGATGCCCTCTTGCAACACCTACCATCTTACTTGGGTTTCTCTTACCTGGGCGTGGGGTATCTCTTCACGGCTGCTCCAGCAAAGCGCAGCCGCTGCTCCTTACCTTGGACGAGGGGTATCTCCTCACCGCCGCCCTTCCTGACCTTCAACGTGGGATAGCTCCTCTAGGCCCTCAAAACCTAAAGCTAAGGAATCTAAGCTCATTTATTTTCTACTGTAACAACAAGTCATAAATCTAACAGCCAGAGGAAATCTTTAAATATCGGGACTGAATGTTCTAAAAAGGTCTTCCCATTTTCTTGAAAGGGATACCTTTGAAAAAACTTTTTCAAACTGTGGTAAAATACACATAAAATTTACTAGATTAACCACTTTAAATGCACAGTTCAGTGGTATTTAATACATTCACATTGTTGTACAGCCATCACCACCATCCAGTGACAGATCTTTCATCTTGAAGAACTGAAACTCTGTACCCATTAAACAACAACTCCCCTCTCCTGGCCACTCCTGGCACCCACCATTCTATGTCCTGTATCCATGAATTTACTACTCTAGGTACTTCCTGTTAGTAGAATCATACAATATTTGCCCTTTGTGACTGGCTTATTTCACTTAACTCAGTTTTCTCAAGGTTTATCTGTGCTATAGCATGTGTTAGAATTTTCTTCTTTTTTAAGGCTGTATAATATTCAACTGTATGCATATGTACCACATTTTGTTTGTTGATTCATATGTCAATAGACCCTTGGGTGCCTCCATCTTTTTGCTGTTGAGAATAATGCTCTATATAACATGTATGTTCTAGTATCTCTTCAAGACCTTTCTTCCAATTCTTTTGGGTTTATACTCTAAAGTGGAATTGCTAGGTTATATGATAATTCTATCTTTAATTTTTCAGAGTGACCAACAAGTTGATTTCCATAGTGGCTGTTCTATTTTACATTCCTATCAGCAATGAATAAGGATTCTAATTTCTCTATATCCTTGCCAACACTTGTCATTTTATTCTTTTCTCTCTCTTTTCTTTGATAGCAGACATCTTAAGGGGTGTGAGGTGGCATTCACTAGAGTCTGAAAAGAATATCTTGGTTTCAAAACTACTTAGAGTAATTTCAGGTATTTTAAAGGCCATGGGTAGGTAGCCCAAGTCCACATTCGCCTTCCTTTGGGTGCCACGTTGTACATACTTCCTGATAAACAGGTATTTCAGGACACATTACACCCACATTCCAGGAAGCACATTTGCCTGGCTCTTTTTTTCTCATCTCTTCTCTGTTCCTCATCTCAAGAGGGTATTTTACTGAGTTTCCTTTGATGGGCAGGTGATTACCGAATATATAAGTAAAAACTCAAATTTTTTAAAAGAAATCACAAATCTGTCAAAGCAGAGGACAAGATGATATATAAGGACACAGGGCATATGTTGCCCTTGGCTATATACCTGGAGGATAGTAATTTCACAGTATATATCACAGAATTATATTGAGTGAATGAACCACAAGGAATGATAGGAGTATCTACTGTGCACATAGTCCAGTCTCCAAAACTTTCCCTGAAAGTTATACTTCTTTCAGAAGAAGAAGACAAAAGAATCAGAGCCCAGGAAGAGATGGCCAATTCAATACTCCACCATCACAACAGGGACATATGGGTCTACATGAAGCACTTCACACTCACCGACCTATTTTGTCTTCACCACAGTTTAAGAGGCTGATACTCTTAGCTGCCTTGTAAGACAGAGAAAACTGAGGTTCATAGGAACAGAATTCTGAGTCCCCTGCTCTTCCTCACTAGTCTGTCTTGCCTCCCAGGTGAAAATTATTCATTAATAGCTAAATCATCAAAATCTCCCCAAAGCATCTATATAGCCTATACTTTTCAAAGCCCCACAATTTCACAGAAAGTTCTCCAAGGAGATAATCACCTTTGAAAAGATATCCTTATTTCCTACAGTAAAATTACATCTGTAAGACACTTATTAATAAAATTTATGTTTCCCTACAGGAAACTCTCCAGCACTAAACAAACAGTTTATCCTTCTCAGAATTATGTGATTATCAGCAGATAAAACTATGGAAACTGAGGAAGTCTGAGTCCAGAAATCTATCTCAGTAAGTTATTAAATCACACGCACACAAAACTGACAAATGAACAAAAAAATGAAACATGGTATCTTATGAAAGTGTCTGTTGAAAATACCTTCTGCTAAAAATATGCTCTATTGGGAAAAAAATAATCACCTCATTCACTTAATTTGAAAAAAAATCAAATTAAAGCACTTAAACTTAAATGCCTTATAAAAAGAACATGTGAGAATGCTCTGCTGTGCCTACCTGAGGTGCAACTGACATTTTCTTCCTTAAATCGTGCAGTCCAATATACGTTGTCAAGATGTCATCAATGCAAATGTCACCTTCAGGTTCTGACAACCTAAAAAGGGCAGCAATGAGGGAACTTTTTCCAGCTCCTGTTCTTCCCACGATGCCATACTGTAAAGAGACCCAGGGGGATGAAGGATTAACAGGAGGCACAAAACCCAGGAGAACCCTGATTGTTGAAGATGAATCTTAAAAATTCTATTATATATAAAGAGTAGCCTGTAAGTTTCTCAAGCATGGCCCTACTGATATTTTGGACCAGGCAATTCACAATTCACTGTTGAGGGGTTGGGGGCCTGTCCTGTATATTGTAGGATGTTTAACAGTAACCATGAACCCACTAGATACCATATGCAACCCCGAAATTGTGGCAACCAAAAATGACAGAAATTCACAAATGCCCCTGATTGAGACCACCATCATCCCAAGAATATATAATATAAACTAGAGTCACTTTCATGCCTTCTAAAAATGTCAGGCAATTTTGTTCAAATTTCCCTGAATAAATGCTTAATATGCAGAAAATTGTTTGTTTTCTGAAATTATCACATAGTATCCATTATGTGGTATGTTAAAGGGAGAGACATGTATGTGTATGTGGTGTGTGTGTGTGGGGGTGGTATGTGTGTGTAACTAACAGTCGTAAATAAAGGAAGAAGATGACTTAAAAAATAATCTGCTGGCAGTGAAAAACCAGCAGTCTCCTAAGTGGTCCATAAGAAGTCAGCTTTTACTCCCTGGGTAATTTGACCTTGAGATTTACATGGATAATTTTACAGAGATCTCGACTAGTCAAATCAGAAGTGTTATACACAAAAAGTACTCACTTTCTCAGGGATATGTCATTTATTTAAGAGAAATTATTCTTTAGTAGAAAAATGAAATCACTTCCTGATATTACATATCTTAATTATATTCCATCTTGAAAAGAAACATCTTCAAATACAAAATGCAGGTCTCAGTCTTGAAAGACAGAGGCCAGTAGACAAAATGCACATAATGAGATAAACAACAACAGTGTTTGCTGTTTACATGGGACCTTTTATCAGAGCATTTCAAAAGGCTTTGTATTAATACATTAATACTTGCAACTAAACCTTGGAAAAATACATGTCAAGTGTCAGTCTATTTATTAAAAACAAAAGCAGAAAGAAATTAAATGTATAAACAGTAAGATTAAAGAATCAATATAATGCAGGTAACATGCTGGTAAGGAATAAAACCACATTCAAATATATATGCAGAAACTGGCTTTTTTCACCAATGAATTTTATAGTAAAAGAAAGTATTAGTCACTCAGTTGTGTCTGACTCTTTGCGACCCCATGGACTGTAGCCCGCCAGGCTCCTCTCATGGAATTCTCCAGGCAAGAATACTATAGTGGGTTGCCATTTCCTACTCCAGGGGATCTTCCTGACCCAGGGATGGAGCCCAGGTTTCCTGCCTTGCAGGCAGATTCTCTACCATTGAATCACCAGGGAAGCCCAACTGCGAATTCCCTGAAGGAAGCTTTCCAAGAGATGATTTACATCTCTATTTAGAATCTGGAACTGATGAGAGTGTATGATGTGCTTGTATCATTTATAAATCAGTAGTTTTAAAACTCATGTGTTTAAAAAAAGAACAACTAAATCTTTCTGAGCAATATAATCAAAATGCTTGGAACTTTTCATGTTTTCTGATTTGAATACGTCTTAAGTTTCAAATCCTAGTCTGTCAAATCAATCATGGCATTTCAAAAAAGAATTTATCTTTATAGAGATTAAACATAAGAAACGTGGGTTTAGCTAATTTTATTATCTTATAAAGATAATACAATGAATATAAGACATTTTATTGTTGTTCAGTCACTCAGTCATGTCCGACTCTTTGTGACACCAAGGACTGCAGCATGCCACGATTCCCTATCCTTCACTATCTCTTGGAGTTTTCTCAAACTATGTCCACTGAATTGGGGATGCCATCCAACCATCTCATCCTCTGTCATCTCCTTCTCCTCCTGATTCAATCTCTCCCAGCATCAGGGTCTTTTCGAATGAAGCAGCTCTTCACATCAGGTAGCCAAAGTACTGGAGCTTCAGTTTGAGCATTAGTTCTTCGAATGAATATTCAGGACTGATTTCTTTTAGGATGGACTGGTTGGAGCCCCTTGCTGTCCAAGGGACTCTCAAGAATCTTCTCCACCACCACAGTTCAAAAGCATCAATTCTTCAGTGCCCAGACTTCTTTATGACCTAACTCTTATATCTGTACATCAATACTGGAAAAACCATAGCTTTAACTATACGCACCTTTGTCAGCAAAGTAATATCTCTGCTTTTTAATATGCTGTCTAGGTTTGTTGTAGTTTTTCTTACAAGAAGCAAGCATCTTTTAATTTCATGGATGCAATCACCGTCCACAGTGATTTTGGAGCCTAAGAAAATAAAGTCTATCACTGTTTCCATTGTTTCCCCATCTATTTGCCATAAAGTGATAGGATAGAACCAGATGCCATGATTTTCGTTTTTCGCATGTTGAGTTTTAAGCCATCTTTTTCACTCTCCTCTTTCACCTTTATCAAGAAGCTCCTTAATTCCTCTTCACTCTCTGCCATAAGGGTGGTGTCATCTGCATATATGAGGTTATTGACATTTCTCTTGGCAATCTTGATTCCAGCTTGAGGTTCATCCAGCCCAGCATTTCGCATGTTGTGCTGTGTATATAAGTTAAATAATCAGGGTGACAATATACAGCCTTGAAGTACCCCTTCTCCAATTTTGAACCAGTCTGTTGTTCCACGTCCAGTTCTAACTGTTGCTTCTTGATCAGCATATAGGCTTCTCAGGACATTTTGTACTTTATGATTAACCCTAATTCATAGAATATAGATGGGCCATTCTCTGCATACAGGCAGATTGTAGTGTGTATATATGTAGCTTACGTGTTCTGTGTACAGGCAGGCCTCAAAGATATTTTGGATTTTGCTCCAGACCACTTCAACAATGTGAATATCATAAAATAAAGCAAGTTAAATGAATTTTTTGTTTCTATGTACAAATAAAAGTTATGTTTATACTATACTATAGTCTAATGATGTACAATAGCATTATATATAAAAATGCACATACCTTTATTTTCAATACTTTACTGCTAAAAGAATGCTAATCATCTGAACATTTATAGGGTAGTAGTAAAAATCACTCATCACAGATCAGAATAATAAATATAATAATGATAAAATGGTTTGAAATACTGCAAGAATTATCAAAATGTGACAGAGAAACATGAAGTGAGCATATGCTGTAGGAAAAGTGGTGTCGATGTCCTTGCCTGACACAGCGTTGCCATAAATGTCCAATTTGTTTTTTTTTAAAGCATTATCTGTGAAGCACAATACAATAGGTGTGCCTGTATTTCTGCATGTCCTCATACATAAATCAACACACATCAGGACATAGGTGAGAACTAATCTGTGAGAATATTTGTATGTTCCCACATTATCAGCTCTACTGAAACTGATCCATCTGTGCAAACAGGAACATCTGTAAACTTTGGGTAAATGGGCTGAGATATGCAGGGGCACTGAGGACTGCTCATGACCACAGGACTGTGTGTTCCAAACTCCAGCAAAGAGAACTAAAAAAACAGGGAATTTCCCTGGCATTCCAGTGGTTAAGATTCTGTTCTTAAACTGCAGAAAGCGTGGGTTCAATCCCCAGTCAGGGAAATAAGATACCACATGGTGTGTGGCCACAGGCCCCCAAAAAGAAAAAGGCAACTCAAAGAAAATCTGACTCTGATTATTCCTAGAATTTAGTTGTCAAAGCTATAGTCTGGATGTCTTATCTGGGTAACCAAAGGGTTTTACCAGTTGCCCATGGAGAGTATCACCAGTATCAGTAAGCTTACATTCTTCAATCTAAACATACTTGGAGGGCTTCCCTGGTGGCTCAGTGGGAAAGAATCTGCCTGCCAATGCAGGAGAGATGTGTTCAATCCCTCGTCCAGTAGAATCCCACCTGCTGCAAAGCAACTAAGCCCATGAGCCACAACTATTGAGCCTGCGCTCTAGAACCTGGCAACCACAACTACAGGCCTGAGCTTACAGTCCACAGCTACTGAAGCCCTTGAACATTGTAGCCCAAGATCCTAACAAGAGAAGACACCACAATGAGAAGTCTACACGCAGCAACTAGAGAAAAGCTCGAGCAGCAACAGAGACCCAGCACAGCCAAAAATAAATAAGTAAAATTATAAAGATACTTGGAGAAAATCTTCTGTTATTTGTTTTGCAATGGCCCCTTTCTGTTTTTCCAACCAGGTTGGTCTCTGATGATGACACTTGTTAGACACTTGCTCCTGGATCTCTCTTCACACATCAGATGCAACATAATCAACCCACAATGCTCCACACAAAGCAACCCCTTCATCTGTCTTCCCCATTTGACTCTCATTACTTCTTTTCCAGGCTCACAGTGTTTAAAAAGTAAATTAAAATAAACTCTTTCCTTAATCATAATCAGTGCAAATGAATTTAAAAAGTAAATAAATACTAGCTATACCCTAGAACTCTGAAAAACACATTCTTAAGATGATGTTTTTACTTTCTAAGCTTCTGTATGTGTTTTTTTACTGCTGTTGTATTTTTTTTGTATGTGATCTTAAAGACACAAGTTCACATATTTAAACAAAATGGGATTAAAGAAGTTTTGGCCACAGCAATCAGAGCAGAAAAAGAAATAAAAGGAATCCAAATTGGAAAAGAAGAAGTAAAACTCTCACTATTTGCAGATGACATGACCCTCTACATAGAAAACCCTAAAGACTCCACCAGAAAATTACTAGAACTAATCAATGATTATAGTAAAGTTTCAGGATATAAAATCAACAGACAGAAATCCCTTGCATTCCTATAAACTAATAATGAGAAAACAGAAAGAGAAATTAAGGAAACAATTCCATTCACCATTGCAACGGAAAGAATAAAATACTTAGGAATATATCTACCTAAAGAAACTAAAGACCTATATATAGAAAACTATAAAACACTGGTGAAAGAAATCAAAGAGGACACTAATAGATGGAGAAATATACCATGTTCATGGATTGGAAGAATCAATATAGTGAAAATGAGTATACTACCCAAAGCAATTTATAGATTCAATGCAATCCCTATCAAGCTACCAACGGTATTCTTCACAGAGCTAGAACAAATAATTTCACAATTTGTATGGAAATACAAAAAACCTCGAATAGCCAAAGCGATCTTGAGAAAGAAGAATGGAACTGGAGGAATCAACCTACCTGACTTCAGGCTCTATTACAAAGCCACAGTTATCAAGACAGTATGGTACTGGCACAAAGACAGAAATACTGATCAAAATAGAAAGCCCAGAGATAAATTCACGCAGATATGGACACCTTATCTTTGACAAAGGAGGCAAGAATATACAATGGATTAAAGACAATCTCTTTAACAAGTGGTGCTGGGAAAACTGGTCAACCACTTGTAAAAGAATGAAACTAGAACACTTTCTAACACCATACACAAAATATACTGAAAATGGATTAAAGATCTCAACGTAAGACCAGAAACTATAAAACTCCTAGAGGAGAACACAGGCAAAACACTCTCCAACATACCTCACAGAAGGATGCTCTATGACCCACCTCCCAGAATATTGGAAATAAAAGCAAAAATAAACAAATGGGACCTAATTAAACTTAAAAGCTTCTGCACAACAAAGGAAACTATTAACAAGGTGAAAAGACAGCCTTCAGAATGGGAGAAAATAATAGCAAATGAAGCAACTGACAAACAACTAATCTCAAAAATATACAAGCAACTCCTACAGCTCAACTCCAGAAAAATAAATGACCCAATCAAAAAATGGGCCAAAGAACTAAATAGACATTTCTCCAAAGAAGACATACAGATGGCTAACAAACACATGAAAAGGTGCTCAACATAACTCATTATCAGAGAAATGCAAATCAAAACCACTATGAGGTACCATTTCACGCCAGTCAGAATGGCTGCGATCCAAGTCTACAAGCAATAAATGCTGGAGAGGGTGTGGAGAAAAGCGAACCCTCTTACACTGTTGGTGGGAATACAAACTAGTACAGCCACTATGGAGAACAGTGTGGAGATTCCTTAAAAAACTGGAAATAGAACTGCCTTATGATCCAGCAATCCCACTGCTGGGCATACACACCGAGGAAACCAGAAGGGAAAGAGACACGTGTACCCCAATGTTCATCGCAGCACTGTTTATAATAGCCAGGACATGGAAGCAACCTAGATGTCCATCAGCAGATGAATGGATAAGAAAGCTGTGGTACATATACACAATGGAATATTACTCAGCCATTAAAAAGAATACATTTGAATCAGTTCTAATGAGGTGGATGAAACTGGAACCTATTATACAGAGTGAAGTAAGCCAGAAAGAAAAACACTAATACAGTATACTAATGCATATATATGGAATTTAGAAAGATGGTAACAATAACCCTGTGTACAAGACAGCAAAAGAGACACTGATGTATAGATCAGTCTTATGGACTCTGTGGGAGAGGGAGAGGGTGGGGAGATTTGGGAGAATGGCATTGAAACATGTATAATATCATGTATGAAACAAGTCGCCAGTCCAGGTTTGATGCACGATACTGGATGCTTGGGGCTGGTGCACTGGGACGACCCAGAGGGAGAGTATGGGGAGGGAGGAGGGAGGAGGGTTCAGGATGGGGAACACAGATATACCTGTGGTGGATTCATTTCGATATTTGGCAAAACTAATACAATATTGTAAAGTTTAAAAATAAAATAAAATTAAAAAAATAAAGTGAACATACTGTTATATGTGTTTTCATTTAGTATTTCATTAAGATATTTACTTTAATGATTGTATAATATTATAGTACATGCGATCATTTATTTAACAAATCCTCTATGACTGCATCAAATAGTAAGCTGTCATAAATAACTGTGTTAAATATCCCTGAAACTTAATCTTTGCAAACAACCTTAATCATTTTCTCACATAAATTCTCTGATGTGAAATTGCTAAGAGTCAAGTATAAACCCCTTGGACAGCAAGTATGAATCCCTGGACAGCAGGAGATCATCCATTCAATCCTAAAGTAAATCAGTCCTGAATATTCATTGGAAGGACTGATGCTGAAACTCCAATACTTTGGCCACCTGACACAAAGAGTCAACTCATTGGAAAAGACACTAATGCTGGGAAAGATTCAAGGCAGGAGGAAAAGGTGATGACAGAGGATGAGATGGCTGGATGGCATCACTGGTACAATAAACATGAACTTGGGCAAACTCCAGGAGATAGTGAGGGACAGAGAAGCCTGGTGTGGTCAGTCCATGGGGTGGCAAAGAGTCAGACACAACTAGGTGACTGAACAACAACAACAAAGCATGAAGATTTTCAGAGGAAGCTGTTAAGATTCTAACCTACCCTCCAGAAGTATGATGCCATTTTCTACTCCCACCTGTTTCCCTGCACATTCAAAAATCCAGTTGTTATAGGTTTGTTCTAATTGACATCAGTTTGATTCCAAAAAGTTGAATCACTTTCCCAAGAATCGTACTAGAGATGCAACAGCTTCTGGCTCCCTGCTTATCCCGCACCTGCCCACCCTGGTCCATGTGCTCTTACTTCTTAGATTAAACTCCTGAATGCTAGCTCAGGGCCCGTCACTCCACGTCAAGATGTCTCTTTTACAAAACTGTCCTCTCTAACCTCTCTATCCTTCATATACATGAGTCAGCTTCCTTGGCATCACTAGGTAGTTGTGAGGGTCGAATGAAAAAATGTGTGTTACCCACCTGGTATTTCCTTTTGTTGAATGCTTTGCAGGTGTCTGGTTCTTTATTCACTGGATCAGGGCATCATGCTTTTGCTTATGCTGGTCCCACCTCCCAGAATGCCTTCCACATGCATTTTCACCTGCTGAAGACCTAACCACACACCACTAAGTCTGGCTCACATGCCTAATTCCTTGGAAATGCTCTCCCTGTCCCCTTATGTGGGCTTGTCCCAACCCTTACAGATGTTATGTCATTTTTTATTAATGTCTATAAAAATCATGACCTCCTAGTTTATAAAGCTAACATAGTCATTTTTTTTTGTTTCTTCAACTAGACTGTATATGTTGACATCAGGAAATATATTGTATTTGACTTTACCATATTTGTATTACCTGTGGTGTCCTGAGACAAAGAAATTTCCACTGCGAGCTGAGAATTTTAATTCAGGCCAGAGAAATTTATGGAAAATCTATTACCATATTATTTAGGTATAAGATAAATCAGACAGAGAAAGGTACAGCAGATGGATCCTATAGCTATAAACACAACTTCAAATGTCCAACACCTCATTCTCATGGAACAGACAACACCTTCCACAGTATAAGCGGTTAAGGTCATTTTCAGTTCAGTTCAGTCGCTCAGTCGTGTCCAACTCTTTGCGACCCCATGAATTGCAGCGTGCCAGGCCTCCCTGTCCATCACCAACTCCCAGAGTCTACACAAACCTATGTCCATCAAGTCTGTGATGCCATCCAGCCATCTCATCCTCTGTTGTCCCATTCTCTTCCTGCCCCCAATCCTTCCTAGCATTAGGTCTTTTCCAATGAGTCGACTCTTCACATGAGGTAGCCAAAGTATTGGAGTTTCAGCTTTAGCATCAGTCCTTCCAATGAACACCCAGGACTGAACTCTTTAAGGATGGACTGGTTGGATCCTTTTGCAGTCCAAGGGACTCTCAGGAGTCTGCTCCAACACCACAGTTCAAAAGCATCAAATAAGCCCAGCTCTTTACATGAGGTGGCCAAAGTACTGGAGTTTCAGCTTCAACATCAGTCATTCCAATGAACACCCAGGACTGATCTCCTTGCAGTCCAAGGGACTCTCAAGAGTCTTCTCCAACACCACAGTTCAAAAGCATCAATTCTTTGGCGCTCAGCTTTCTTCACAGTCCAACTCTCACATCCATACATGACCACTGGAAAAACCATAGCCATGACCAGATGGACATTTGTTGGCAAAGTAATGTCTCTGCTTTCTAATATGCTGTCTAGATTGGTCATAACTTTCCTTCCAAGGAGTAAGTGTCTTTTAATTTCATGGCTGAAATCATCATCTGCAGTGATTTTGGAGCCCAGAAAAATAAAGGTTGACACTGTTTCCACTGTTTACCCATCTATTTGCCATGAAGTGATGGGACCAGATACCATGATCTTCATTTTCTGAATGTTGAGCTTTACGCCAACTTTTTCACTCTCCTCTTTCACTTTCATCAAGAGGCCCTTTAGTTCTTCACTTTCTGCCATAAGGGTGGTGTCATCTGCATATCTGAGGTTATTGATATTTCTCCCGGCAATCTTGATTCCAGCTTGTGCTTCCACCAGCCCAGCGTTACTCATGATGTACTCTGCATATAAGTTAAATAAGCAGGGTGACAATATACAGCCTTGACGTACTCCTTTTCCTATTTGGAACCAGTCTGTTCTTCCATGTCCAGTTCTAACTGTAGCTTCCTGACCTGCATATAGGTTTCTCAAGAAAAAGGTCAGATGATCTGGTACTCCCATCTCTTTCAGAATTGTCCACAGTTTATTGTGATCCACACAGTCAAAGGCTTTGGCATATTCAATGAAGCAGAAATAGATGTTTTTCTGGAACTCTCTTGCTTTTTCGATGATCTAGCAGATGTTGGCAATTTGAACTCTGGTTCCTCTGCCTTTTCTAAAACCAGCTTGAACAACTGGAAGTTCACTGTTCACGTATTGCTGAAGCTGGGCTTGGAGATTTTTGAGCATTACTTTACTAGCGTGTGAGATGAGTGCAATTATGTGGTAGTTTGAGCATTCTTTGGCATTGCCTTTCTTTGGGATTGGAATGAAAACTGACCTTTTCCACTGCTGAGTTTTCCAAATTTGCTGGCATATTGAGTGCACCACTTTCACAGCATCATCTTTCAGGATTTGAAATAGCTCAACTGGAATTCCATCACCTCCACTAGATTTGTTCGTAGTGATGCTTTCTAAGGCCCACTTGACTTCACATTCCAGGATGTCTGGCTGTAGGTGATCACACCATCGTGATTATCTGGATCGTGAAGATCTTTTTTGTACAGTTCTTCTGTGTCTTCTTGCCACCTCTTCCTAATATCTTCTGCTTCTGTTAGGTCCATCCCATTTCTGTCCTTTATTGAGCCCATCTTTGCATGAAATATTCCCTTAGTATCTCTAATTTTCTTGAAGAGGTCTCGAGTCTTTCCCATTCTCTTGTTTTCCTCTATTTCTTTGCATTGATCGCTGAGGAAGGCTTTCTTATCTCTCCTTGCTATTCTTTGGAATTCTGCATTCAGATGGGAATATCTTTCCTTTTCAGCTTTGCTTTTCACTTCTCTTCTTTTCACAGCTATTTGTAAGGCCTCCCCAGACAGCCATTTTGCTTTTTTTGCATTTCTTTTCCATGGGGATGGTCTTGATCCCTGTCTCCTGTACAATGTCATGAACCTCATTCCATAGTTCATCAGGCACTCTGTCTATCAGATCTAGTCCCTTAAATCTATTTCTCACTTCCACTGTATAATTATAAGGGATTTGATTTAGGTCACACCTGAATGGTCTAGTGGTTTTCCCTACTTTCTTCAAGGTCATTTTACACCCTATGAAAATAATGACCATTTTTGTCTAAGCAGTTATTCTGGGTGCTTCACATGTCTTATCTTGTTTAAGTTTTTCATCAACCCTACATCAATCCTATCACTTTCATTTTGCACAAGAAAAGATTGAAGCTTAGATTCATGAATTAGTCTGGTTGAAATATCAGAGCCCGTAAGTAGCAGGATGGGACTCAAATCCACGTCTCTTGGCCTCTTTTCCATCTGCTGATGGGCCTCCTTATCCCCTGGATGGCCTGATACCTTATCATGTGTCTGTGTAGCTAGAACAGAGATAGTGGGAAGAGGTGTAGTTGGAGTTAAAGGAACAGGCCTACCATAGAGATCTTATGGCCAGATAGTTAAAGCCTGACATGGACACAGGCATATTTGTGGTGAGTGGGAACAAAGAGGGTACCTGAGGGCAGGCAGACCAGCTGTCAGCAGAAAGAACCAGCACCCACAGCCGGATTGAGAGAGAAACTTGCAGCTAAGTGAGACACATGGTACCTGTGGAACAGGCCAAACAGAACTCATGTCCTGTTTGTGGCAGCAAGACTCACTTTTGATCACATCAGGTGGTGAAAGAGCTACATATACACTGCTACATGGGGCTGACTCTAACTCCAGGTCCAGGCAGGGCCGAGCCTATGAGAAATCCCTCCAGTTCCTGCACGAGGCTGATATGGGGAAAGACAGACAGCAGGATGAAAACTGCCTGTGATGAAGATAGACTCCCCTGGAAAGACACAAATGATGTGGTGGAATCACACAGAATTAAATTATAATGTAAAGGTCCAATTTATAGAGCATGAAAGTAAATTTACTAGAAAGTAAATCTAGTGGCACAGAACATTTTAGAGCCTCCTGCTTAGTCGCAACAGAGACTTGGGAATTCTTGAGTTCAATTTCAAATTGTCAAAGGACATTTCTTGGAAATCACAGGTTATCACTCATCAAAAACTGCCCATGGGAGAGAAATGAGGAGGTCATGTTCAGATGCAATTCTGAGTCAAGAGGTCTAGGTGAACCTGAGATTCTGCATTTCTAAGAAGCTCCAGGAGATGCAGGTGCTGCTGGCCCTGGCACCACAGTCTGAGTCACAGGGAATTAGGAAGCCAGCAGGAGAAGTGGGCCAATCTGGGAGTGAAGAGAGGGGATTTTAAGAAAATATTGTGTAAAAAAGGAGAAAATTTAGGAAACTAATATTTTTGCACATTATAGCATGGTCTACTAATAAGCATCTGTAAAAGTGTATCATCCAAATAATAGCTGTGAGCAAAGACAAAGCAAAATCAATCTATCTCAAGAGCTGGAAAATACTTTGCCCAGGATTCTCTAAAATGATCAAATCAACCACAAAATCATCTAAATGAAAAATGTAGCCTGTTTTCAGACTCTAACCAGGAAGTCTAGGGTCCTATTTACCTCCTGTTGGCTTTTATGTTTGGCTTTTATGTTTTATGCTGGGTCCTGATTGCCTTGGAAGAGTTGTCTCTAGTTGTGATGAGTGAGGGCTACTCCTGTTACAGTGCATGGGCTTCTCACTGAGGGGGCTTCTACTGATGCTGAGCAAAGACTTCAGTAGTTATGGCACAGGGGCTCAGCAGTTGTGGTGCAGGGCTTAGTTGCTTTGCGGCATGTGGAATCTTCTCAGATCAGGGATTGAACCAGTGTCCCCTGCATTGGCAGGCAAATTCTCATCCACTGCACCACGAGGAGTCCTAGTTCCTTATTTTTACTTGCTATTTCTTCTGTGAATTAAAATCCTGCATAGCACCTACTATACTTTCCTATTGACTCTAACTTCCAGGAATCAGGACAGAAGAGGAAATAAGGGAAAGAGAATAAAGCCCCACTTATTCTGGGCTGGCTCACTCCCAAGTCCCCTGCCCACCATGCCCCCCACCCCGACCCCCAAAAAAAGCAGCCTCTATCAATCAAATCCAACACTAAAGCAGTATCCTGGAGTGATGAGGGCTGGGACAGGTGAGCAGGAGAGGGAACCTGGGATATACACAGGTGGGTGAGATCATTTCATGAATACACTGCCCGGGTATCATTTCCAAACACAGAAATGAAGCTAACAGTGATACTGAGAGTGGACCAAGGCACAGATCAAAAGTCAAGTTACCGCAGTTATTAATTCAGTCTCCAAATTCAGTTTTCCCTCAAACATTTTAGAATCTTAATCCCATGATTTGCAGGTTTTAGAAGGAAGAATAAGAATCTGTTATGTTCCTAAGTTGTACTACAGAGTATTTTAGATGAGTCATATTTTATGGCTTTGGGGAAAATTTAAGACAAGTGCAGGTTAACAGAATTACATTTACAACAGAAAATCTGACAGACACATTGTCTGAGAGTAAGTAAACACCACCTACAGTGCTCTCAGGGAAAAGATTATATCAAGAGCTGTGGTTAATGTTTTCCTGACACAGCAGTTCACATTTTTCCTGACCTACACTGAAACTGGAGATAATTAGGAGGGAGTTTTTGCCCTGTGACTAACTGAAGCTGCTCCCTGGGTAGCGTTCGGGCATTACGTTGAATATTCTTTCATGTTACAAGGGTTTCATTCATTAAATCACAGCTACAGCCATTAGATGGGTCTGGGGTGGTAAGAGTTTTAAAGAGCAGTTCTTTCAGTTATGTACGGAGTTGTCATGTGTGTGTGTGTGTTTGTGTGTTGGTTTCCACTTGTTCATACCTGTGTTACTCACTCACCCTCACAACCAGCAGTCCCTCAGCACCCTCTCTATGCCCTGTAGAATGCTACTCTCTGGGGACAAAGATGAAAACAAGATGCTCCCTGATTTTAGAAAGCCTCAAAGTACTATGAAATGCAGATCCCAAATTACAAAGCATGCCACAGGTGCTATCTTTTAATTATGATGAAATTCACATAACATAAAATTTAACCATTTAACCATTTTTAAGTAGATAGTTTGGTGTTCAGTTCATTCACATTGCTGTGCAACCAAGCTTGTCAATTTTTTTTTTTTTGCCTCATAAAACTAAAATTCTTACCCATTAACAAACAACTCCCCATTTCCCCCTTCCCCAGTCCCTGGAAACCATCATCCTATTTCCTGTCTTCTTGGATTTGACTACTCTAGAAATCTCACATAAATAGAATCAGAGTATTCATTCCTTTTGTGTCTGGCTTATTTCATTTAGCAAGATGTCATCAAGGTTTATCCATAGGTCAGAATTTTCTTCCTTTTAAAGGCTGATTAATACTTCATTGTAAGGATTTGGCTCCTTCCAACTTTTGGCTGCTATGATCATAGGTGTACCATAAATGCTATCTTAAAAGAGTATATAAGACACTAAGGGTATACAAGACCTTTTAGAACTAATACCCATAAAAGATGTCCTTTTCATTATAGGGGACTGGAATGCAAAAGGAAGTCTTATGGGAGGAAGCAGGGTAATGGCTAATACAGTTTTGCCAAGAGAATACACTGGTCATAGCAAATACCCGCTTCCAACAACACAAGAGAAGACTCTACACATGGACATCACCAGATGGTCAACACAGAAATCAGATTGATTATATTCTTTGCAGCCAAAGATGGAGAAGCTCTCACAGTCAGCAAAAAAAAAGACTGGGAGCTGACTGTGGCTCAGATCATGAACTCATTATTGCCAAATTCAGACTTAAATTGAAGAAAGTAGGGAAAACCACTAGAGCATTCAGGTATGACCTAAATCAAATCCCTTATGATTATACAGTGGATGTGAGAAATAGATTTAGATCTGATAAAATGCCTGATGAACTATGGACAGAGATTTGTGACATTGTACAGAAGACAGGGATCAAGACCATCCCCATGGAAAAGAAATGCAAAAAAACAAAATGGCTGTCTGGGGAGGCCTTACAAATAGCTGTGAAAATAAGAGAAGCAAAAAGCAAAGGAAAAAAGGAAAGATATAAGCATCTAAATGCAGAGTTTCAAAGAATAGCAAGGAGAGATAAGAAAGCCTTCCAAAAAAAAAAAAGAAAGCCTTCCTTGGCGATCAATGCAAAGAAATAGAGGGAAAAAAAAAAAAAAACAGAATGTGAAAGACTAGAGATCTCTTCAAGAAAATTAGAGATACCAAGGGAACATTTCCTGCAAACATGGGCTCGATAAAGGACAGAAATTATATGGCCTTAACAGAAGCAGAAAATATTAAGAAAAGATGGCGAGAATACACAGAAGAATTGTACAAAAAAGAGCTTCATAACCAAGATAATCACGATGGTGTGATCACTCACCTAGAGCCAGACATCCTGGAATGTGAAGTCAAGTGGGCCTTAGAAACCATCACTACAAAGCTAGAGGAGGTGATGGCATTCCAGTTGAGCTATTTCAAATCCTGAAAGATGATGCTGTGAAAGTGCTGCACTCAATATGCCAGCAAATTTGGAAAACTCAGCAGTGGCCACAGGATTGGAAAAGGTCAGTTTTCATTCCAATCCCAAAGAAAGGCAATGCGAAAGAATGCTCAAACTAGGTACTCAACTCACATGCTAGTAAAGTAATGCTCAAAAACCTCCAAGCCCAGCTTCAGCAATACGTGAACAGTGAACTTCCAGTTGTTCAAGCTGGTTTTAGAAAAGGCAGAGGAACCAGAGATCAAATTGCCAACATCCTCTGGATCATCAAAAAAGCAAGAGAGTTCCAGAAAAACATCTATTTCTGCTTCATTGAATATGCCAAAGCCTTTGACTGTGTGGATCACAATAAACTGTGGGAAACTCTGAAAGAGATGGGAATACCAGACCACCTGACCTGCCTCTTGAGAAACCTATATGCAGGTCAGGAAGCTACAGTTAGAACTGGACATGGAACAACAGACTGGTTCCAAATAGGAAAAGGAGTGCGTCAAGGCTGTATATTGTCACCCTGCTTATTTAACTTATATGCAGAGTACATCATGAGTAACGCTGGGCTGGCGGAAGCACAAGCTGGAATCAAGATTGCTGGGATAAATATCAATAACCTCAGATATACAGATGACACCACACTTATGGCAGAAAGTGAAGAGGAACTAAAAAGCCTCTTGATGAAAGTGAAAGAGGAGAGTGAAAAAGTTGGCGTAAAGCTCAACATTCAGAAAATGAAGATCATGGTATCTGGTCCCATCACTTCATGGGAAATAGGGACACAGTGGAAACAGTGTCAACCTTTATTTTTTTGGGCTCCAAAGTCACTGCAGATGGTGACTGCAGCCATGAAATTAAAAGACACTTACTCCTTGGAAGGAAAGTTATGACCAACCTAGATAGCATATTCAAAAGTAGAGACATTACTTTGCCAACAAAGGTCTGTCTAGTCAAGGCTATGGTTTTTCCAGTGGTCATGTATGGATGTGAGAGTTGGACTGTGAAGAAAGCTGAGCACCAAAGAATTGATGCTTTTGAACTATGGTGTTGAAGAAGACTCTTGAGAGTCCCTTGGACTGCAAGGAGATCCAACCAGTCCATCCTAAAGGAGATCAGCCCTGGGTGTTCTTTGGAAGGGCTGATGCTAAAGCTGAAACTCCAATACTTTGGCCATCTCATGTGAAGAGTTGATTCATTGTAGAAGACTGATGCTGGGAGGGATTGGGGGCAGGAGGAGAAGGGGATGACAAAGGATGAGACGGCTGGATGGCATCACTGACTCAATGGACATGAGTTTGGGTGAACTCCGGGAGTTGGTGATGGACAGGGAGGCTGGCGTGCTACAATTCATGGGGTCACAAAGAGTCGGACATGACTGAGCAACTGAACTGAACTGAAGGGTATATTAGTGTGTGTGTGTGTGTGTATAAAATTATATATATATATATATATATGTATATTTACACTAAAAGTATAGTGTGTATATATATATATACACTAATATGTATATTAGTATATTAATTATATGTTAGTACATTAAGTATATAGTATATTAAGTATGTATATTAAATATATATAATATAAATTAGTATATATAAGGGTATATTAAGGGTATATTAAACTTAGGGTCTTGAGGATGCATTCACGTTGACTCAGAAAATGAGGAGATTTTCGTCATCCAGATGATGGAGGGCCTGGGTCTCTGAGGCTGAGGGGCAGCATGTGCACTGGGAACAGAGAGGATGTGGTGCTTTGGGAGAAACTACACACAATCCGAGTGCAGTGGTGTGTGTGTGTCTCAGACATACTGTCTGCGGAGGGAGGTGGGGAAGAGCTCTTAATACCTTGTCTGTTCTGGCTTAGTGTCTTCTTCAGGACTCTGTCCTGGTCCCAGGTGAGGGCCTCAAGCTGACTGTGGAAGGAACATCACCAGCAGACATGGAAGCTGACAGGTTCAGGTCACAAGCCTCTCTACCATCTTTCATGTGGATCTTCTCTGCTTCCTTCCATTTGCTTTGACTTTTAGCCAATCTCTAGACCCTGCCTCCATCTGAGGTCCTGATTCCTCACTTAGGACTGGGTCATTATTCAGGCTCTTCTCTGGTAGACACAAGGTCACCTCACGGCTCCTGCTGGAGTGGACTTGAGGCTAGGCTATGGTTCCAGCAGCAGCTCACACAGCCCAGTAAGGATCAGATCTGGGCTAAGAAAGAAGCAGTCTATGGGGGGAGGGCAGGGGGCTGGCAGCTCAGTGTGGGTGAATGGAGAACAAGGCTACAGGAAGGGCTAAGGGACAGAGAGGGAGGTTGCAATCAGAGAATATCATGGGAAGAAGAGAAGATTTCAAAATACAAACAAGAAAATATGGAAAAGAATGAGATACTGAGAGTTAGGACCAGGAAGACAAGGCTGATGTCCCAGACTTTGTATGAATAATCAGGTGTCACATATAGTGTCCTGAGCCAGGTTAAGATGGAGCCCCAGATCCCAGAGCCCATCAATCACCATGAGGGAGCTCACAACACGGGGAAAAAATTGCTGGTATTCCCATTCCATGGCCAGTTTCCAAGAAAGATTCACCTACAATGTCACTGATCTAATCTGCATCCATTAGGAACAAACAGTCCCCCTGACATAGTGATAAGGAAGCCAAGTACAGATGTGGTGCTAAATCTTTAGCTGGATTTAAAGAGGCAAATGGCTTAAACTAACCTTTTCTCCTGAGTTAATGATTTCTTCCAGGTTCCTCAATACCAGAGGACTGTCCGAGTTATATCTGAAGTTAACACTGGAAAAGGAAATCCTTCCGTTTGGGGGCCAGAATGGTGGTGGACGATACTCAAGTTCCCAGGGTGCTTCTTTCTCAAGGTCTGTATATTCAATCCCCCTTTCTACTGAAACCATCTGAAAGACATATGACATCACATCAGTTAGTATCAGAGGATCTAGTTTATGGGTGTTCAGAGATTGTAAATGAAACCTCCTGCTTTTCTATGGTTCAGAATATCTCAGGTCTCAAAATCCACAAAGGACAGAAGTAGGAGCCTGATAAGGCCTTGGATGATCTGCAAACTTGTTCATCATCTTCAACAGTTTTACACACGACCACTTTCTTCAATTTTATATAAAAGCTAAGAAAATTAAGAGAAATGAATGGTAAGGTTTTATTGATCCACCTTTCACATCTGAATAAAAAAGCAAAAGTTTTTTTTTTTTGAAAGAAAAGAACACTTATGGACATCGATCAATATGTATGGCTACAGAAGGGTCACGTGTTACAGATGTCCAGAATTGGACAGTCATCAAACATCATTTTAATAGTCACTTTCAACTCTGTTAGGAGAAATAAATGGAAAAACTTCATTTTTATTGTTTTTCTCCCTTTAGGAGAAGGTAAAAGTATTCAAAAGTATATAATTTACTTATTGACTAAGGCCTCTTAAACAACTGTAATTCCACACTTTTGAGAGCACATTCTGAGAGGAAGCCTACCTACCAGGAAGAAGGCCCACCAGCAAATTCAGGTGTTCAACACACACAAGAATAAGTGCTAAAATGGGGGGCTGGAGAGAAATATTAATTAAATAAACCTTAAAATACTGGATTCTTTTCTTTTACCAAAAATAAGGAATTATCCATTAAGAAGCAAAGATAAATAAACTGCTAAGAAATTAGCTTACATTGCCTCCAGAATTTCAGAACGTCTCTCCTACAGAGACATTTATTGTATTTGAAGACAGTTTGTGATGAATGTAAAATCTTCTGACATGGCATACATATGTGAGAAAATATGTGTATATTTTTATTAACTTTAAGCAGATGGAAAGTGAAAGTGAAAGTCAGTCAGTCAGTCAGTCATGTCCAATCTTTGCAACTCATGGACTATAGCCTTCCAGGCTTCTCTGTTCATAGGGATTCTCCAGGCAAGAATACTGGAGTCAGTAGCCATTCCCTTCTCCAGGGGAGCTTTCCAATCCAGGGACAGAACCTTTGTCTCTTGTGGCTCTGCATTGCAGGTGGATTCTTTACCATCTGAGACATTAGGGAAGCCCTCAAGCAGATGGAGGAGAACATAAAAAAAAAAAAAAAACAACTTTGCAAGATTATGTTAAAAAAAAAAGAGAGAGAGAAGAAAGGGTTGTATTATTTTATGTAAGAATTGCTTTTATGCCATATAACAGGAAGGAGACCTGAAAAGGCTAAGAACAGAAAGATAAACATCACCATGTTCTCAATTTCGGCACTTTGCCTGACGCACCACTGGAACATCCCCGTGAGTGTGAGCGTGAGAGACAGGACCAGGCCAACCTGCCCGAGATCCAAAGCTAAATGAGGAACAAGAGGAATAAAGTGAGTCTCCTTCTCAACCCCTCACACAGGTCTTTCTGTCACTTTACAAAGAAGACTCCTTTATTTTTATGATTTTTATTGAAGTATAGTTGATTTACAAAACTGTGTTAGTTTCAGGTGTAAAGTGAATTAGCCAGATATATACATATAATCTGCTCTTTTAAAATTATTTTCCCATATATGTTATTACAGAGTATTAAATAGAATCCCCTGTGCTATACAGTAGGTCCTTTTTAGTTATCTATTTTATTATAGAGTAGTGAGAAGACTCCTTTATAATATTTAAGTCATTAGCATGTAATGATATTATCACTCATAATATTACTTCTGTTGTAGAGACAATAATATAGTAAACACACACACACACATTCACACACACACTATGAGGGACTTTCCTGGTGGTCCAATAGCTAAGACTCTGAACTCCCAGTGCAGGGGGCCCAGGTTCGATCTCTGGTCAGGCAAAGAGACCCCACGTGCCACAACTAAGAGTTCACATGCTGCAACTAAATTCCTGCCTGTTAATAACTAAGACTAAAGAGCCTGCGTGCCCCAACTAAGACCCAGTACAGCCAAATAAATAAATAAAATTTTAATAAGTTATTATGAATTTAGAAAGAGCTAACAAAATTTTTGTTGTTTAGTCACTAAGTCATGTCTGACTCTGTGACACCATGGACTGTAGCATGCCAGGCTTCCCTGTCCTTTGTTATCTCCCAGAGTTTGCTCAAATTCATGTCCATCGAGTTCATTATGCTATCTAACCATCTTATCCTCTACC
Source organism: Bos taurus (assembly GCF_002263795.3). Taxonomy (NCBI): domain Eukaryota; kingdom Metazoa; phylum Chordata; class Mammalia; order Artiodactyla; family Bovidae; genus Bos; species Bos taurus. The sequence continues at coordinate 89,433 of NW_020190994.1, read as the reverse complement.
ACCTCATTCTCCCCCTGCCTTAAATCTTTCCCAGTATCAATGTCTTTTCTAATAAGTCAGCTCTTTGCATCAGGTGGTAAAGTACTGGAGCTTCAGCATGAGTCCTTCCAGTGAATATTCAGGGTTGATTTCCTTTAGGATTTCCTAATTTGATCTCCTTGCTGTCCAAGGTACGCTCAAAGAGTCTTCTCCAACATCACAACTTGAAAGCATAATTTTTCGGCCCTCAGCCTTCTCAATGGCCCAACTTTTACATCCATTGACAACTCTTACATGACTACTGGAAAAAAAACATAGCTTTCACTATATGGACCTTTGTTGGCCAAGTGATGTCTCTGCTTTTTAATATTCTGTATAGATTTGTCATAGCTTTCCTTCCAAGAAGCAAACGTCTTTTCATTCATGGCTACAGTCACAGTTCGTAGTGATTTTTGGAACCCAAGTAAACAAAATCTGTCACTGCATTCAATGTTTCCCCATCTATTTGCCATGAAGTGATGAGACCGGATGCCACGATCTTAAATCTTTGAATGCTGTTTTAAGCCAGCTTTTTCACTCTGCTCTTTCACTTTCATCAAGAGGCTCTTCAGTTTCTCTTCACTTTCTGCCATTAGAGTGGTATAATCTGCATATCTGAAGTTATTGATATCTCCCAGCAATCTTGATTCCAGATTGAGCTTCATCCAGCCTGGCATTTTGCATGAGGTATTCTGCACATAAGTAAAATAAACATAGTGACAACATATAGCCTTGTCATACTGCTTTCCCAGGTTTTGAACCAGTCCATTGTTCCATGTACAGTTCTGTTTTTTCTTGACCTGCTTACAGGTTTCTCAGGAGATAGGTAACATGGTCTGGTATTCCTATCTTTTTCAGAATTTTCCACAGTTTATTGTGATCCACAGAGTCAGAGCCTTTCACATAGTCTTTTCTGGAATTCTCTTGCTTTCTCTATGATCCAATAAATGTTGGCAATTTGATCTCTGGTTCCTCTGCCTTTTCTAAACCCAGCTTGTACAATTGGAAGTTCCCAGTTCACATAATGTTGAAATCTTGTTTGAAGGATTTTGAGTATATCCTTACTCGCATGTAAAATTAGTGCAATTGTATGATAGTTTGAACATTTTTTGGCATTGCATTTCTTTGGGATTGGAATGAAAACTGACCTTTTTCAGTCCATGGCCACTAATAACTTTTCCAAATTTGCTGGCGTGTTACATGAACAGCATCATCTTTTAGGATTTGAAATAGCTAGGCTGGAATTCCATTACCTCCACTAACTTTGTTCGTAGTGATGCTTCCTAAGGTCCACTTAGCTTCACCCACCAGAATGTCTGGCTCAAAATGAGTGACCACACCATCAGGGTTATCCAGGTCATTAAGATCTTTTTGGTACAGTTTTTCTGTGTATTCTTGCCATCTCTTCCTAATCTCTTCTGCTTCTCTTAGGTCCTTACTATAGGACCTTCTCTTTGTCCTTTATCCATATTAATCCCACCTGGATTGAGATACACTTGACAGCATAACATAGTTGAGGGTGCCATTGTTCAGATCTTTATCCTTATGCTTCGATTATCATTATGTAATTTCACTCTCTACAACCAATGTAGCTACAGTTGAAATCACAAAAACAAGGCAGTGGGTTCTAAGAGCCAATGCTTTTAAATCTAAAATATTACTCTCATTTTCCCACTATCAAAGACTGTGATATTGGGCTATTTCCATGGAATAGTGAGGGTGGTGAATTCATGCTGCACTTTCCAACAACTGCTCATCTGGGACCCACACAGCAGTGAGTATACTGTTTTTGCTATAGAGAATCTTTCTCAGACCCCTACAACGAAGGGATCCAAGTAGCCCTAAAGCTAAAACCTAAAACCTAATCTGTACAAATAGCTTAACAGTAAACCTGGTTCTCTCTATCCAGCTATAGGACACTACCTGGGATTTTCAGAAGGTCATCTTGCTACAGTTATGTAGACCTCAACACATTCAAAGAAAGGTAAAAAGATAAAATATCTCAGTGAAGACCTACTGTAAACAAACAAACAAGCAAACTACTCAAGAGCAATCTACCGTTTCAGTGCAATCCCTATCAAATTGCCAATGGCATTTTTCACAGAATTAGAACAAAAAGTTTCCAATGTGTATGGAAATACCATGTATGGAAATACAAAATACCATGAATAGCCAACATAATCATGAGAAAAAGAAGAAAAAATGAAGCTAGAAGGGATCACGCTGTCTTCAGACTATACTAGAAAGCTATAGTAATTGAAACAGTATACTGTATTGGTGTTTTTCCTTCTGGCTTACTTCCCCCCCCAAAAAAAAAAAGAAAGAAACAGTAGATTACTAGCACCAAACCCAGAAATATAGATCAATGGAACAGGACAGAAAGCCCAGCAATAAATCCATGCACCTGTGTCACCTAAGACAAAAGAAGCAAGAATACACAATGGAGAAAAGACAGTTTCTTTAATAATTGGTGCTGGGAAAACTGGACAGCTACATGGAAAAGAATAAAATCAGAATACTCCTTAAGACCATAAACAAAAATAAACTCAAAATAGATTACAGACATAAATGTAAGACCAGACACTAGAAAACTCTTCGATGAAAACATAGGGAAAACTCTGACATAAATTGCAGCAAACTTTTTTACCCACCTCCTAGAGCAATGAAAATAAATGAAACACAAATAAATGGGACCCAATTAAGCTTAAAATTTTTGTACAGGGAAAAAAAAAACACATAAAAAATACCAAGACAACCTGCAGAATGGGGGAAGTATTTGCAAATGAAGTGACTGACAAGGGATTACTCTCCAAAATATAAAAACAGTTCATGCAGTTCAATGTCAAAAATAAATAAACAACCCAATCAAAAAATGGGCAGAAGATTAAAACAGACATTCTCCAAAGAAAACATACAGATGGCCATAAAGCATGTGAAAAGATGCTCAACATCTCTAATTATTAGAGAAATGCATATCAAAACTACAGTGGGAAAAAATGAAACAAAAAAAAAAAAAAGCAAAAAAATACAGTGAGATTTCACCTCACACCAGTCAGAATGACCATCATCAAAAAGTCCACAAACAATAAGTACTGAAGAGGATGTGGAGAAAAGGGAACCCTCCATGTAAAGTGGTACAGCCACTATGGAGAACAATATGGAGGTTCCTTTAAAAACTAAAACTAGAGCTACCATATGATCCAGCAATCTCACTCCAGGGCATATATCCAGAGAAAACCATAATTCCTAAGGATACATGCACCCTAATACTTACTGCAGCACTATTTACAACAGCCAGGACATGGAAGCAACCTAAAGGCCTGTCAACACAGCAATGGACAAGGAAGATGTGGTGCCATACATACAATGGAATGTTACCCAGCCATTAAAAAGGGCAAAATAATGCCATTTGCAGCAACATGGCTGGACGTAGAGATTTTCAAACTGAGTGGAGTAAGAGAAAAATAGAATATGATATTGCTTACATATGGAATATAACAAAAATCTAAAAATGAACTTATCTACAAAACAGAAGTAGAGTAACAGATATAGAAAACAAACATTGTTACCAGGGGATAAGGGAGGGAAAGGATACACTGGAAGACTGGGATTGACACATACATACTACTATATATAAAATATTAAAAAGATAACTAATAAGAAACTACTGTAAAGTACAGAGAACTCTGTAATGATCGATATGGGAAAAGAATCTAAAAAAGAGTGGATATATGTATATGTATAGCAGATTGACTTTGCTGTACATCGGAAACTAAGACAACTGTGTAGATGAACTATACCCAAATAAAACGTAACATAAAAATGAAAGAATGGCCTGAGCGAGCCAAAGCAGAGGCCCAAGGCACCACAGGTCTGCTGGAGCAGGCACGTCATACCTGGTCTTTGCTCCTAAAGATTCCAAAAGTGAAAAACAGAAATTCTTTTCTAAAGGACAATTCATTTGAAGTATTAATCAAAATGCAAATTACTAAAAAATATATATACATGCACCCCAATGCTCATGGGGTATGAAAAAAGAATCTTTTAAAAAGTGGATATATGTATAACAGATGCACTTGGCTATACACCTGAAGTTAACACATCCTAAATCAACCATACGCCAATCAAAAAAAATTTTTAATGGTCTCAACAAGGACCTACTGTAAATAAATAAGTAAATGGAAAAAAAGATAAAGGTTCTCATCAAGACACAAATGACTTCACTTGGACATAGTGGAGTCACATGCTGCAGACACTTTAATACAACTCATTAGAACCAACGAGTATATACTAGACAAGATGACAAGAGTTTAATAACTACAAACAAAGCTATAAACCGTAAACATACCACAAATATTCACATCTGTACTTACTTTCTGCCAGAATCAGGGCCCCAAAAGCAACAAGGGTGACAAAGATGGCACAGGTGACGTCCAGATACACAGCGAGCCATCGCGATGTCGTCAAAAGCAGGAACCAAGCCTCTGCATTTGTGAATCATGATAAGTGTAATACATAAACAGAAAAACCATGTTCATGAGGGAGAGCATTTTCTCAGCTGAGCTACAGAAGATTTTATACAAGGTAGGACAGCAAAGTTACACACCTGTAACTTCAAAGGAACCTGAAGATTCCAGAAAATTCGGTTCAACACAAAACAACATATGGGACACAGAGGAATCAGTCCAGAAAGCATGCTTTGAAAACTTCAACCCATGGGTTATAAAGAGAAATACCATCACAGGAAAGAAGATGGAAAAACATCTCATTTTTGTGTTTCCTGCAGTGCTGGGCCTGAACATAAAGATCCTCCTCTCAAAGGGTTGACTGTTCCCAGCTCTGATAACAGAAAGCACAGCTCACACCATTTCCAGCACCTTCTGCCCTCACTACAGGGCCTGAGGTGGTTATTCTTAGAAGCCAGTGTCCACATGACCATCAGCTAACAGGATCTGTATGTGGCTTTCAAAATGCCATGTTATCTTCAAAATACATTAATGATTGGAAAGTTTGGCCAGGATTTTATAGACAGAGGAAATTCTGAATTTTCTACCTAGGCGGGAAAAAAAAAAAAAAACAACCCTTCACTGATAATCAAGTAGGTAGCAAGTCAGGAAATTATTTTCCTCAATATGTCTATTACTCTCCATGTCTGCCATGAAAAGAGTCAGAAAACCACACCTGAGAGGCAAGAACAGACACCATCTGGTTCTGAAAATAAAATTTTATTGGAACACAGTTATTGGCTGATGTCTGATCTTTGCCTGTCTTTGTGTTACAATGGCAAAGGTGAGTAGCTGTAACATAGACAGCACACAAAGCCTACAATATTTTCTATCTGAACATTTGGAAAAAAAGAAAAGTTTACTGACTCCTGCCTTAAAGAGACAGAAGCCCACAGTGCACAGTGATGGAAGGACAATGCAGGCCAGTCAGGGGAGAGAAGCAAGGCTGTGAGGGGGGAAGAGGGGAGCACAGGGGGATGCTGAGAGGAAGGAGTGGGGGAGGCAGGTTTGCAGAGGGTTCGTGGGCTGACAAACAGAGAGGCGCTGGCCAGCCAGGCCACCTTAGACAGAGGTCAGGCCTCAGAAGGCAGCACATCCCATGCTTAGAAATCATCTCCAGAAACGTACAGACCTGAGTGCAAATCCTGGTGTGCGTCAAACAGCTCCTGAAACTTCTGTTCAGCTTTGTATGCCCGGATGGTCCAGAGTCCCCGGATAGAAGATGCTAAGTGGGAAAATACCAGGCTCCGAGCTGGGGAAGCAGAGACAGACACATGACAGAGAAAGTCAGGGAAGCTGGATGCAAGGAAACCACTGCCTCCTGGGCTCTGTGGTCACACGTCCTGCCAAAGGGAATCCTCCATGTGACCCTCAAACTCCTGCTCACACCAGGCTTCAGTTTAATGACCTGGGAATGAGAGATTCTCTTTGAAATTATCTTTGATAAATGCAAAATCCCAGCTAGATTTAGATAAAGAAATTCTTTACTGGTTCTTTCATCAAGGTTTTCTCAAACATGCCTCCCTCCAAATTCTTCTGGTGTCTTTCTAGGTGGAAATTGCTCACAATTTTTTAAAGTATATTGAAGTATAGTTGATTTACAAAAATGTGCTAGTTTCAGGTATGCATAGTCATTCAGTTCTTTTTTCTGATTATATTCCATTACAGGATATTACAAGATACTGAATAAAATTCTCTGTGCTTTACAATAAATCCTTTTTGTTATCTATTTGACATATTAATAGTAGTGTGACTATTAATCCCATACTTCTAATTTGTTCCTCCCTCCCTCTCAGTCCCCTTTGGTAACTGCAAGTTTGCTTTCCATGCCTCTGAGTCTATTTCTAGTTTGCGTATAGATTCATTTGTATTATATTTGGATTTCATGTTTAAGTGATATCATATGCATCTTTCTGGCTTTCTTTACTAAGAATAATACTCTCTAGATCCATCCATGTTGCTGCAAATGGTAATATTTCATTCTTTTCCACGGGTGAGAAATTGTTCACTAATTTTTTAACCAGTAGCATTTTAAAATTTATTTCCTAATTAGAGTCCTCACCACACTGAATTTTGATGAGCTACCAGTGTTTTGTCTCCACCTTAGATCAGTAACCTAAGGGCTGGGATAGAGTCACTACATCCCTCACCCAGGACCAGAGCCGGACCCAGGACAGGGTAAGACAAGTAAGGGGAGGGAACAGTCTGCTGCCTCCCCCGTCCTGGGCCTCCCCCGTCCTGGGCCTCCCCCTGCACCTGCGCCAGGAGCCTCTGTGTGGGTCACAGGGCACCCGGTACTGCACCACCCTTGTGCCCTCAGGACCTGGCAGATGGAGCCTTTGAACAGTCTTGACTTCTGCTCCGGGGACCTGATGGATGTTTTTATATCTGCCTGCTGGACACCTGTCCTGTTGTTTGGCGGGCACTGTGGCACGTGACACTCACACCACCCTTTTAGAATCTGACAGCAGCCTCAGTGTCCATCTTTTGAGTGACTTCATGTGGTTTGGGCCTGATGTCACATGCTGCAGAGGCTGGAGGTATATTTTTCAAATATATCATTTCTGACATATATTTCCTGAGGTCTCCTTTGCTTTTCCTAATCTTTTCTTTTCCTTATCATTTTTGATAACTTTAGGAGAAGAAAAATTCTCTATTTTCCTTCTACATTAGTTCCAACATGATGAAATACTTTCAAGAATAGTATTAATAGAGTGGATACTCTGTGTTAGGAAGTATGTCGTAAACAAGACAAAAATGGTCCCTGTCTTCATGGTGCTCACATCCGTCCTCCTTGGACTAAAATGCAAAGTGCAGCTGACCCATCACCAGCTCCATTTGTCTTAAGGGCCAAACCTAATCTCAGGGGCCATAACTTTCAATCACCTAATATTAACGGTGAGAAATTCCACAGAACAGCAGTATTTCAGGGGTCTGGTTAATTGCAGTATGAATGGAAGACAGCCTGCACTGCCCTCCCAACCTGAGAGCCCCGGTACTCACTTGTACATTCCAGGCGTTTCACATCTCGTGATGTCTCTAAGAAATATCGCCGAAGAAAAAAGAAAATGATGCCAAGGGGAATCACAGGTATAGCAGTCCAAGGAACTGCAGCCACCATCATGCCCACCACACCAATCACAAGTAGAAATGCCTGAAATAGTGAAAATAGAGGCCTTTGTGTCAAGGATACTTCTCAAAGATAAACTTTGTTGATTTGTTAGGATTAAACTACTTTCCTTGAAAAAACTTGTTGAAACAGCAGGGAATGCTTTCCCTTCCAAAGAAATAAAATTATAGGTGGTCCTCATGATGTTTATTACATGCACCAAACACTCTGATAAGAACTTTCTAAATATCAGCTCTTGTGATACACTCAGTAGCCCTTTGAGACAGGCATTACTATTTTTAACAGATGAGAATATTTGAGGTTCAGAGAGTAGAAACTGCATCTCAAACCATCAGAAGTTAGCAGGTGTTACTAGAGAGATGACTGAGCATGTATCACAGTAGAGGAATCCAGATGCCTCAGCTATACATGTAGGGATAAAGCAGCGGTTAATTACAAATTCAGTGTAACATATCTAGTTACAGTATTATTTAATTTTACAAATGGAGACAGTGAGGCACAGGGAGAAGTAAAGCAACTTAATGGAGACTGCAAAGCCTCTCACAAAGCTGGGAAGCCCATATTATGAGCCATTATGACATATTTAAGCTTACTTCCAATATACAGCCACATTTGTATCATTACACTAAGTATTTAAAATACCCATTCCAAAGGTTAATGATTATAACAACACCAGATTCCAGTTACAACGTGTGTACTGTATGTAAGGCCCTGTGCTGAGTTCCATGAACATTCTCTTAATCATCACATTATCCCTTGAGATGATTTACTCTTGGGAAATGATCTTGGTCTAAAAAAACAGCAAGTAGAATAGAAAATGAAATCATTGGTTGGTGCTGATTTAAGCACCCATCTTTATCAGGAAAAATATGATACACTGGTGGACAATATCAGGTGATAAGAATGCAATCAACATTTATTGTTTGCCTGCTATGAAAGTGGGGTGGGGTGCTAGGGACTTGCAGATTTACCCAGTCTGGGCCAAGGCCTCTGAAGTTTATGATCTCAGGTGGATACAAATCCATGGTGATCTGCACAGGGCACAGGGTGTTGGGGAAACACAGGGAAGAATATCTGAATATTTTTAGACAATTCTAAGACTTATGACTGATCTTACAAGGTTGTTTAACACATAGAAAGAGTGGCATGAATGATTTGCAGGCAGTAATCACAGTTGGTGGAAATTTTGACCAAAAGTGAGCTGGGATGAGAAGGTTGAGATGCTTGTCTGAGTTAATACTGGTTGTTCTTTACAGATAAGAAATATGAGGTTGGGAGGGTAAGTGGTTGCCCTAAAGTTTCCCAGGAAGGTACTGCTTATCCTAGAGAAAGAGAGGACCAGTTTGTGCTCAGGGAATCCCAGAGCCACAGCTGCAGGCAGGAGGAACAAACAACCAGAACTGTGACTCTATGGCCAGGAGCCCTTGGGAAGCAAACTGCATGATCTGGATGGAGACCCATGTGCTTTTCCTGTTTCTCCCCGTCTCTGCCGTGGTATCAGCAGAAAACTCAGTGAAGAGGATGGAGTTCTGAAGGAATACATTCTAATCGTAAGTGGAGAAAAATAGGGCTGTCTGACCTCCCTCCAATTAGACCTACAGAAAACAATTTCTTACATCCACTGGCTTGACTGCATCCTAGGACGCTACAAACTTCATGTTCATGGGGAGGGGTCCTTCCAGCTCCTTCTATGTCTAGCCTTTTGTCACTTGGCTTGCCATTGTTGTTTGTCAAAAAAAAAATCTACTAAAATGTCAATTATAAAAAATCCAAATTACTGTTTTTTAGCAGACTTGCATAATTTGATGGATAACATTCATCCATTTCAATAATCTGGCTCTCCCCACGTGGCTTCCCTGGTGGATCAGTCATAAAGAATCTGACTGCTATGCAAGAGACCCAGGTTTGATCCGTGGGTCAGGAAGTTCCCCTGGAGAAGGAAATGGCAACCCACTCCAGTATTCTTGCCTGGAACATCCTATGGACAGAGGAACCTGGCAGGCTAGAGTCCATGGAGTCAAAAAGAGTCAGACAAGACTGAACGACTAAACCACTCCAGGTGAGGGCCTTTTATGTCTAACACAGCCTGGCAGGTAACCTGGGAAGCAGAGGTAAAATCAAAATGAAGGGCTCCATGGAAGCTGTGCCAATGCTTTTTCATTAGGTACCCACTGAAGACCCACTACTAATGCTCTCAGAACCTCTGGAGTTAGGTTTGGTCTTTCAGATTTCACGCCCTAAATTTTAAAGCAATTCAAAAAGGATGTCTCTAAAGGTTTTATTATACACACACACACACACACACACACACACTGACACACACAGCATATTGGTTTCTCTAGTGGCTCAGATGGTAAAGAACCTGACTATAATGCAGGAGACCCAGGTTTGATCCATGGGTTTGGAAGATTCCTTGAAGAAGGGACTGGCAATCCACTCCAGTATTCTTGCCTGGAGAATTCCATGGACAGAGGAGCCTGGCAGGCTACAGTCCATGGGATTTGAAAGAGTTGGACACAACTGAGCACTTTTACTTTTATATGTGTATACATTTGTGAATCTTTTATTGCCAGCCATCTCAAACCCTTTATAGAAGTTTGTAGAAGATGAAAATAGTATCTAAAATAAAAAAGTCAACATCTGAAGAAGGAAACAAAAGTTCCTAATGTACAACAAACACAATAAATCCCTTTCTTGAAGCTGACCTCATTTCTTTCTTCTACATTCCCAGGAATTCCTAAAAGCCCAATTCAAGCTACACACAATTCCCCTCCTCTGGTTGGATTCCAGGCCCATCTGATGGACCACATCACCATGGCCAGTGCTTCTGCACCTCTGTCACAGTATGGCACAGAGACTAGGATGGATATATAGAAAGAAGCATATTGACCCAAGTCCTGATACTGCCCAAACAAGGAGGATCGTTACTTTTATGTATTTTTATATATTTCCCATTTGGAGCACACCATTTGGGAAATTCTATCCAAAGTCTATGAATCCACATGGACAAATAAAAAACAAATTCTTAGATGAGATCTTCCACTTGAGAGAAAATGGTGATTTTTCACAATTCAGAAAAATTCTTCAGTTTGCAGAGAATGACAGTCTATACCTGGAGGAGAAATTCCATTAGCCCAATATTGTGCTGAGATAGGCCTACAATGTAGAAGACCTGGTTTTAATCCCTGGTTTGGAAAGATCCCCTGGAGGAGGGCATGGCAACCCTCTCCAGTATTCTTGCCTGCAGAATCCCCATGGACAGAGGAACCTGGAGAGCTACAGTCCATGAGGTTGTAAAGAGTCAGACACGGCTGAGCGACTATGTACATAAGCTTAACACTAACTGAGGGTCAGTGCTAAGTCTTCATGTAAGCACATACAGTAGCTTGCACATCTCAGGAAGTTTAGAGATCAGCTCTGATTCTCAAATCCCTCCTTCATCACCTCTGTCTCCTTTGACATAATCCAACTCATAGTTCTGTTAAATTAGGACATTATAAAACATCAGTGAGTCTTAGCTATATGGTGAGATCTATACAAACCCTGGACTTCCCTATTGACTCAGATGGTGAAGGATCTGCCTGCAGTGCAGGAAGACCAGGGTTTGATCCCTCGGTTGGGAAGATCCCCTGGAAAAGAGAATGGCACCCCACTCCATTATTCTTGCCTGGAGAATTCCATGCACAGAGGAGGCTGGCAGTCCACAGTCCACAAGATTCGGACACAACTGAGCAACTAACATGCACACACACACACACACACGTACAAACACTAAGACTAAGCTTTTCTAAACCTGCCCTTTGCTTGGGATACATTAATCACATTCTTCATCCCTCATTTGGCTTCCTTGGATCTTTTCACAACCATGTAAGCTCTAGGACATGGGTATCCTTCAATTCACTCCCAACTGAGTCATGGCTAACTCCACTGAAGAGTAAATGGTGGGGTTTGGTTCAGTTTGTTAACCAGCACAACAGGAAGTTTTAGGGAAACATGGTGTATTCCTTCTTTCATGTTTAGTGTATCTCATTGAGCAATAGCTTCCTTTTTACTTTTGTCAGGGTTCAAGTTTGTCTGGAGTCCACTTATTTGCTAATTTAACAAGGTACACCTTAAAAAGAAGAGCACCATAAAAGTATATCACTGGGAAATTTACTCAACATCCCATGGTAACCTATATGAGAAAAGACTCTAAAAAAGAATGAATATATGTATATGTATAACTGAACCACTTTGCTGTACATCTGAAATAAACACATTATAAATTTATTTTAAATTTATTTTAAATTATTATAAAGTATTATAAATCAACTATATTCCAATAAAATTTTTAAAAATTAAAGAAAAAAGTCTTAAAAAAGCTAAAAGTCAAGGCTTTTGAGCTCTATCTTATAAATAAAAAAACAGCATATTAAAGTATGTAGAAGAATGAAAATAAGAAAAAAATAGACTCTTGAGAGTCCCTGAGGCAGCAAGTAGTGCAAACCAGTCAATCCCAAAGGAAATCAACACTGATTAATCATTGGAAAGACTGGATGCTGAAGCTCAAGCTCCAATACCTTGGCCACTTGATGTGAAGAACTGATTCATTGGAAAAGAGCCTGATGCTGGGAAAGATTGATGGCAGGAGGAGAAGGGAGCGACTGAGGATGAGATGGTTCGACAGCATCATCAACTGAATGGACGTGAGTTTGAGCAAACTCTGGGAGATAGTGAAGGACAGGCAAAACTGGCATGCTGTAGTCCATGAGGTCACAAAAAGTCAGACACAACTGAGCAACTAAATGACAAAAGACCCAAATGAAAAGAAAACTAACTTCTAAGCAGGAAAATCAACAAACTCAAAGTTGGTTCTTTGAAATCACCACAAAATGCAAAAGAAATGAAAGGGGGGGGGGATTGCTATTAATATGAATTAAAAGAGGATAATACAAGACATTGGGCTTTCCTGTGACTCAGACGGTAAAGAATCTGCTTGTAACATGGGAGACCCAGGTTTGATGCCTGGGTTCAGAAGATCCCCTGGAAAAGGAAATGGCAACCAACCTACTCCAGTATTCTTGCCTGGAGAATCCCATGGACAGAGGAGCCTGACAGGCTACAGTCCAGGGGGTTGGAAAGAGTTGGACATGACTGAGCAACTAACACTATAGCTTTCATTTAAATACAAAAGATACCATGACCATTACAAAGAGAATATAATAGGGGGGGGGGAGGAGCCAAGATGGCGGAGGAGTAGGACGGGGAGAACACTTTCTCCCCCACAAATTCATCAAAAGAGCATTTAAACGTCGAGTAAATTCCACAAAACAACTTCTGAATGCCGGCAGAGGACATCAGGTACCCAGAAAAGCAACCCAACTCTTCGAAAGGAGGTAGGAAAAAATATTAAAAACAAACAAAAAAAAAGAGACAAAAGAGGGAGGGACAGAGTTCCGTCCCGGGAAGGGAATCTTAAAAAGAGAGAAGTTTCCAAACATCAGGAAACCTTCTCACTGCCGAATCTGTGCCGAGCTTTGGAAGCACAGAGGGCAACATAACAGGGAGAAAAAATAAATAAACAATTTAAAACTCGCAGATTGCGAGCCCTACGGTAACTCCCCCAGCGGAGAAGCAGCGCAGACGCCTGCATCCGCCATTAGCAAACCGGGGCTGGGCAGGGAGGCGCGGCGTGGGCTGCATCGCTGAGAGTAAGAATCTGGCCTGAATACCCTGAGCGCTATCTGAGCGAAATAATTTGGGCTAGCAAACCAGACTGTGGGATACCTACCACGCGAAAAGCCAGCCCTAACCTAAGACCGCCAGGCCCGCGCACAGAACAAAGGACTGAACAGAGATAGCCGGCTGCAGACCTTCCCCCTCCGGTGACAGGCAGCCAGAGCCGGAAGGGGGCAATCGCAGCCCCAGAGAGACATTATCTATAAAATTGTAAGCAGGCTTCTTTGCTAACTAAAACTTCTTGGGGGTCTGGACGGTCAACATCTGCCTGAGAAGGTGCGCCGGTTTTACATCCAGATAACCGAGTGGCGGGGAGGCGATAAGTCGCAGCATTGGCGCTAGCCTGGGAAGAGCAAATTGGCGCTCGGACCTGGGAAGAGCACAAAACGCAGGCCCAACTGAGTCTGCGCCTCTGAGGACTACCCGAGTGCCTGAACCTGAGCGGCTTGGACCTGGGAGGTGCATGCAGCCCAGGGCCAGCCTCGGATTGTTCCCGGCGGAACAACCTAGAGTCCGAGCAGTGTGGACAGGGAGACTACACGCGCCGTGAGCAGGGGCAGACCCAGGGTGGCTGAGGCACTGCGAGCCCACGCCAGTGTTATTTGTTTGCAGCATCCCTCCCTCCCTCCCCACAGCGCGACTGAACAAGTAAGCCTAAAAAAAAAAAAAAAAAAAAAGTGTCCTCCACTGTGCCCTTTGAGTCAGGGCGGAAACCAGATACTGAAGAGACTAGCAAACAGAAGAAGATATAACAGAGGGAAACGCCTTGGAAGCTATAGGCAATAGATCAAAACCCTGTGGTTACTACGGACTACATAGGAAGGGGCCTATAGATCTTGAGAAATATAAATCTGACCAAGGAACTAGCCAAAAATGAACTGAACCCACTCACCCACAAAAAAAAAAAAAAAAGTCCTAGATATATTTTTATTATTTTTACAATCATTCTTTCTTTTTTTTTTTTTAATTAAAAAAAAAATTTTAAGTCCTCTATTGTTCCTTTAATTTTCACTTTTATAACCTATTACTTTGCCAAAAAAAAAAAAAAGACCCTATTTTTTTTCTTCTTCAGCAAACTTCATATATATATATTTTATAATTTTTTGACCTTTTTTTTTTTGTTTGTTTGTTTTTGTTTTTTTCTTCTTTTAACATTGTATTTTTGAAATTCCAAACTCTACTCTAGATTTTTAATTTTTGCTTTTTGGTATATGTTATCAATTTTGTACCTATAGTTTTTTTTTTTTAATATAATTTCTGTGACTTTTTTTTTCTTCTTCTTCTCTGTTTCTTTCTCTTCTTCTTTTATATAACATTGTATATCTGAAATTCCAAACTTTACTCTAGATTTTTAATTTATGCTTTTTGGTATTTGATATCAATTTTGTACCTGTATTTTCTTTATAATTTTTGTGACATTGTTTGTATTTGTTTGTTTGTTTTCTCTCTTTATTTTTCTTTTTTTTTTTTTAACATTGTATTTTTGAAATTCCAAACTCTACTCTAGATTTTTAATTTTTGCTTTCTGGTATTAGTTATCAACTTTGTACCTGTACTTTCTTTATAATTTTCGCGACCTTGTTTGTTTTTGTTTGTTCGTTTTTTCTCTCTTTCTTTTCCTTCTTCTTTTCTTTAACATCGTATTTTTGAAATTCCAAACTCTACTCTAGATTTTTAATTTTCGCTTTCTGGTATTAGTTATCAATTTTGTACCTGTACTTTCTTTACAATTTTTGCGACCTTGTTTGTTTTTGTTTGTTCGTTCTTTCTCTCTTTCTTTTCCTTCTTCTTTTCTTTAACATCGTATTTTTGAAATTCCAAACTCTACTCTAGATTTTTAATTTTTGCTTTTATGTATTTGTTACCAATTTTGTACCTTTAAGGACCCAATCTTCAGGACCCATTTTTCACTAGGGAGTGAGATTACTGGCTTGACTGCTCTCTCTCCCTTTGGACCCTCCTTTTTCTCCACCAGGTCGCCTGTGTCTCCTCCCTAACCCCTCTCTACTCTACCCAACTCTGTGAATTTCTGTGTGTTCCAGACGGTGGAGAACACTTAGGGAACTGATTACTGGCTGGATCTGTCTCCCTCCTTTTCATTCCCCCCTTTTATCCTTCTGGCCACCTCTGTTACCTTCCTCCTTCTTCTCTTCTCTGTATAACCCCGTGAACATCTCTGAGTGGTCCAGTTGTGGAGTGCACATAAGGAAGTGACTACTGGCTAGCCCACTCTCTCCACTATTGATTCACCTCATCTCATTTGGGTCACCTCTAACTCCCTCCTCCCTCTTCTCTTCTCCATGTAACCCTGTGAACCTCTCTGAGTGACCCTCACTGTAGAGAAACTTATCATCTTTAATGTAGATGTTTTATCAATGGTGCTGTATAGAAGGAGAAGTTTTGAAACTACTGTAAAAATAAGACCGATAATTGGAAGCAGGAGACTTAAGTCCAAACCCTGACTCCAGGGAACTCCTGACTCCAGGAACATTCATTCACAGGAGCTCATCAAATGCCTCCATACCGACACTGAAACCAAGCACCACACAAGGGCCAATAAGTTCCAGGGCAAGACATACCAAGCAAATTCTCCAGCAACAAAGGAACACAGCCCTGAGCTTCAAGATACAGGCTGCCCAAAGTCACCCCAAAACTATAGACATCTCATAACTCATTACTGGACATTTCATTGCACTCCAGAGAGAAGAAATACAGCTCCACCCACCAGAACACCGACACAAGCTTCCCTAACCAGGAAACCTTGACAAGCCACCTGTACAAACCCACACACAGCGAGGAAACACCACAATAAAGAGAACTCCACAAACTGCCAGAATACAGAAAGGACACCCCAAACTCAGCAATTTAAACAAGATGAAGAGACAGAGGAATACTCAGCAGATAAAGGAACAGGATAAATGCCCACCAAACCAAACAAAAGAGGAAGAGATAGGGAATCTACCTGATAAAGAATTCCGAATAATGATAGTGAAATTGATCCAAAATCTTGAAACTAAAATGGAATCACAGATAAATAGCCTGGAGACAAGGATTGAGAAGATGCAAGAAAGGTTTAACAAGGACCTAGAAGAAATAAAAAAGAGTCAATATATAATGAATAATGCAATAAGTGAAATTAAAAACACTCTGGAGGCAACAAATAGTAGAATAACAGAGGCAGAAGACAGGATTAGTGAATTAGAAGATAGAATGGTAGAAATAAATGAATCAGAGAGGATAAAAGAAAAACGAATTAAAAGAAATGAGGACAATCTCAGAGACCTCCAGGACAATATTAAACGCTACAACATTCGAATCATAGGGGTTCCAGAAGAAGAAGACAAAAAGAAAGACCATGAGAAAATACTTGAGGAGATAATAGTGGAAAACTTCCCTAAAATGGGGAAGGAAATAATCACCCAAGTCCAAGAAACCCAGAGAGTACCAAACAGGATAAACCCAAGGAGAAACACCCCAAGACACATATTAATCAAATTAACAAAGATCAAACACAAAGAGCAAATATTAAAAGCAGCAAGGGAAAAACAACAAATAACACACAAGGGAATTCCCATAAGGATAACAGCTGATCTTTCAATAGAAACTCTTCAAGCCAGGAGGGAATGGCAAGACATACTTAAAATGATGAAAGAAAATAACCTACAGCCCAGATTATTGTACCCAGCAAGGATCTCATTCAAGTATGAAGGAGAAATCAAAAGCTTTTCAGACAAGCAAAAGCTGAGAGAATTCTGCACCACCAAACCAGCTCTCCAACAAATACTAAAGGATATTCTCTAGACAGGAAACACAAAAACGGTGTATAAACTCGAACCCAAAACAATAAAGTACATGGCAACGGGAACATACTTATCAGTAATTACCTTAAACGTAAATGGGTTGAATGCCCCAACCAAAAGACAAAGACTGGCTGAATGGATACAAAAACAAGACCCCTACATATGTTGTCTACAAGAGACCCACCTCAAAACAGGAGACACATACAGACTGAAAGTGAAGGGCTGGAAAAAGATTTTCCATGCAAATAGGGACCAAAAGAAAGCAGGAGTAGCAATACTCATATCAGATAAAATAGACTTTAAAACAAAGGCTGTGAAAAGAGACAAAGAAGGTCACTACATAATGATCAAAGGATCAATCCAAGAAGAAGATATAACAATTATAAATATATATGCACCCAACACGGGAGCACCACAGTACGTAAGACAAATGCTAACAAGTATGAAAGGAGAAATTAACAATAACACAATAATAGTGGGAGACTTTAATACCCCACTCACACCTATGGATAGATCAACTAAACAGAAAATTAACAAGGAAACACAAACTTTAAACGATACAATAGACCAGTTAGACCTAATTGATATCTATAGGTCATTTCATCCCAAAACAATGAATTTCACCTTTTTCTCAAGCGCACATGGAACCTTCTCCAGGATAGATCACATCCTGGGCCATAAAGCTAGCCTTGGTAAATTCAAAAAGATAGAAATCATTCCAAGCATTTTTTCTGACCACAATGCAGTAAGATTAGATCTCAATTACAGGAGAAAAACTATTAAAAATTCCAACATATGGAGGCTGAACAACACGCTGCTGAATAGCCAACAAATCACAGAAGAAATCAAAAAAGAAATCAAAATTTGCATAGAAACGAATGAAAATGAAAACACAACAACCCAAAACCTGTGGGACACGGTAAAAGCAGTCCTAAGGGGAAAGTTCATAGCAATACAGGCACACCTCAAGAAACAAGAAAAAAGTCAAATAAATAACCTAACTCTACACCTAAAGCAACTAGAAAAGGAAGAAATGAAGAACCCCAGGGTTAGTAGAAGGAAAGAAATCTTAAAAATTAGAGCAGAAATAAATGCAAAAGAAACAAAAGAGACCATAGCAAAAATCAACAAAACCAAAAGCTGGTTCTTTGAAAGGATAAATAAAATTGACAAACCATTAGCCAGACTCATCAAGAAACAAAGGGAGAAAAATCAAATCAACAAAATTAGAAACGAAAATGGAGAGATCACAACAGACAACACAGAAATACAAAGGATCATAAGAGACTACTATCAACAATTATATGCCAAAAAAAGGACAACGTGGAAGAAATGGACAAATTCTTAGAAAAGTACAACTTTCCAAAACTGGACCAGGAAGAAATAGAAAATCTTAACAGACCCATCACAAGCATGGAAATTGAAACTGTAATCAAAAATCTTCCAGCAAACAAAAGCCCCGGTCCAGACGGCTTCACAGCTGAATTCTACCAAAAATTTAGAGAAGAGCTAACACCTATCCTGCTCAAACTCTTCCAGAAAATTGCAGAGGAAGGTAAACTTCCAAACTCATTCTATGAGGCCACCATCACCCTAATACCAAAACCTGACAAAGATCCCACAAAAAAAGAAAACTACAGGCCAATATCACTGATGAACATAGATGCAAAAATCCTTAACAAAATTCTAGCAATCAGAATCCAACAACACATTAAAAAGATCATACACCATGATCAAGTGGGCTTTATCCCAGGGATGCAAGGATTCTTCAATATCCGCAAATCAATCAATGTAATACACCACATTAACAAATTTACAAATAAAAACCATATGATTATCTCAATAGATGCAGAGAAAGCCTTTGACAAAATTCAACATCCATTTATGATAAAAACTCTCCAGAAAGCAGGAATAGAAGGAACATACCTCAACATAATAAAAGCTATATATGACAAACCCACTGCAAACATTATCCTCAATGGTGAAAAATTGAAAGCATTTCCTCTAAAGTCAGGAACAAGACAAGGGTGCCCACTTTCACCATTACTATTCAACATAGTTTTGGAAGTTTTGGCCACAGCAATCAGAGCAGAAAAAGAAATAAAAGGAATCCAAATTGGAAAAGAAGAAGTAAAACTCTCACTATTTGCAGATGACATGATCCTCTACATAGAAAACCCTAAAGAGTCCACCAGAAAATTACTAGAAATAATCAATGACTACAGTAAAGTTGCAGGATATAAAATCAACACACAGAAATCCCTTGCATTCCTATACACTAATAATGAGAAAACAGAAAGAGAAATTAAGGAAACAATTCCATTCACCATTGCAACAGAAAGAATAAAATACTTAGGAATATATCTACCTAAAGAAACTAAAGACCTATATATAGAAAACTATAAAACACTGGTGAAAGAAATCAAAGAGGACACTAATAGATGGAGAAATATACCATGTTCATGGATTGGAAGAATCAATATAGTGAAAATGAGTATACTACCCAAAGCAATTTATAGATTCAACGCAATCCCTATCAAGCTACCAACAGTATTCTTCACAGAGCTAGAACAAATAATTTCACAATTTGTATGGAAATACAAAAAACCTCGTATAGCCAAAGCGATCTTGAGAAAGAAGAATGGAACTGGAGGAATCAACCTACCTGACTTCAGGCTCTACTACAAAGCCACAGTTATCAAGACAGTATGGTACTGGCACAAAGACAGAAATATTGATCAATGGAATAAAATAGAAAGCCCAGAGATAAATCCACGCACATATGGACACCTTATCTTCGACAAAGGAGGCAAGAATATACAATGGATTAAAGACAATCTCTTTAACAAGTGGTGCTGGGAAATCTGGTCAGCCACTTGTAAAAGAATGAAACTGGACCACTTTCTAACACCATACACAAAAATAAACTCAAAATGGATTAAAGATCTAAACGTAAGACCAGAAACTATAAAACTCCTAGAGGAGAACATAGGCAAAACACTCTCCGACATACATCACAGCAGGATCCTCTATGACCCACCTCCCAGAATATTGGAAATAAAAGCAAAAATAAACAAATGGGACCTAATTAACCTTAAAAGCTTCTGCACATCAAAGGAAACTATTAGCAAGGTGAAAAGACAGCCTTCAGAATGGGAGAAAATAATAGCAAATGAAGCAACCGACAAACAACTAATCTCAAAAATATACAAGCAACTCCTACAGCTCAACTCCAGAAAAATAAACGACCCAATCAAAAAATGGGCCAAAGAACTAAATAGACATTTCTCCAAAAAAGACATACAGATGGCTAACAAACACATGAAAAGATGCTCAACATCACTCATTATCAGAGAAATGCAAATCAAAACCACTATGAGGTACCATTTCACACCAGTCAGAATGGCTGCGATCCAAAAGTCTACAAATAATAAATGCTGGAGAGGGTGTGGAGAAAAGGGAACCCTCTTACACTGTTGGTGGGAATGCAAACTAGTACAGCCACTATGGAGAACAGTGTGGAGATTCCTTAAAAAACTGGAAATAGAACTGCCTTATGACCCAGCAATCCCACTGCTGGGCATACACACTGAGGAAACCAGAAGGGAAAGAGACACGTGTACCCCAATGTTCATCGCAGCACTGTTTATAATAGCCAAGACATAGAAGCAACCTTGATGTCCATCAGCAGATGAATGGATAAGAAAGCTGTGGTACATATACACAATGGAGTATTACTCAGCCATTAAAAAGAATACATTTGAATCAGTTCTAATGAGGTGGATGAAACTGGAGCCTATTATACAGAGTGAAGTAAGCCAGAAGGAAAAACATAAATACAGTATTCTAACGCATATATATGGAATTTAGAAAGATGGTAACAATAACCCTGTGTACGAGACAGCAAAAGAGACACTGATGTATAGAACAGTCTTATGGACTCTGTGGGAGAGGGAGAGGGTGGGAAGATTTGGGAGAATGACATTGTAACATGTAAAATATCATGTAAGAAACGAGTTGCCAGTCCAGGTTCGATGCACGATACTGGATGCTTGGGGCTAGTGCACTGGGACGACCCAGAGGGAGGGTATGGGGAGGGAGGAGGGAGGAGGGGTCAGGATGGGGAACACATGTATACCTGTGGTGGATTCATTTTGATATTTGGCAAAACTAATACAATTATGTAAAGTTTAAAAATAAAATAAAATTAAAAACAAAACAAAACAAAACAAAACAAAGAGAATATAATAAACATTGTGCAGATAAACTTTTAAATTTTAATGTAAAGGGTGAATGTCTTTAAAATGACATAAAAACTAACATAACGACATAGAAAATCTGAATAATTGCATATATATTTAAGAATTTGAATCCTTTATTTTATTTTCTCAGTTCTGTTCCATTACTCAATCATATCCAACTCTTTGCAACCCCATGGACTGCAGCACGACAGACTTCCCTGTCCATCACCAACTCCCGGAGCTTACTCAAACTCATGTCTATTGAGTCAATAATGCCATCCAATCATCTTATCCTTTGTCGTCTCCTTTTTCTCCCACCTTCAATCTTTCCCAGCATCAAGGTCTTTTCCAATGAGTCAGTTCTTCACATCAGGTGGCCAAAGTATTGGAGTTTCAGCTTCAGCATCAATCCTTCCAATGAACACCCAGGACTGATCTCCTTTAGGATGGACTGGTTGGATCTCCTTGCAGTCCAAGGGACTCTCAAGAGTCTTCTCCAACACCACAGTTCAAAAGCATCAATTCTTCGGCACTCAGCTTTCTTTTTAGTCCAACTCTCACATCCATACATGACTACTGGAAAAACCATAGCCTTGACTAGAAGGACCTTTGTTGCAAAGTGATGGCTCTGCTTTTTAATATGCTGTTTAGGTTGGTCATAGCTTTTCCTCCAAGGAGCAAGTGTCTTTTAATTTCATGGCTTCAGTCACCATCTTCAGTGATTTTGGAGCCCCAAAAAATAAAATCTGCCACTGTTTGCATTGTTTCCCCATCTATTTGCCATGGGGTGATGGGACCAGATGCCATGATCTTCGTTTTCTCAATGTTGAGTTTTAAGCCAATGTTTCCACTCTCCTCTTTCACTTTCATCAAGAGGATCTTTAGTTCTTCTTCACTTTCTGCCATAAGGGTTGTGCCATCTCCGTATCTGAGGTTATTGATATTTCTCCTGGCAATCATGATTCCAGCTTGTGCTTCATCCAGTCCAGCATTTCACATGTTATACTCGTCATATAAGTTAAATAAGCAGCATAACAATATAAAACCTTGATGTACTCCTTTCCCTATTTGAAACGAGTCTGCTGTTTCATGTCCAGTTCTAACTGTTGCTTCTTGAACAGCATACAGATTTCTTAGGAGGCAGGTAAGGTGGTCTGGTATTCCCATCTCTTTCAGAATTTTCCACAGTTTATCATGATCCACACAGTAAAAGGCTTTGGTGTTGTCAGTAAAGCAGATGCTTTTCTGGAACTCTCTTGCTTTTTCTGCGATCCAACAGATGTTGGCAATTTGATCTCTAGTTCCTCTGCCTTTTCGAAAACCAGCTTGAATATCTGGAAGTTCACAGTTCACATACTATTGAAGCCTGGCTTGGAGAATTTTGAGCATTACTTTGGTAGCATGTGAGAAGACTGCAATTGTGCGGTAGTTTGAACATTCCTTAACATTGCCTTTCTTTGCGATTGGAATGAAAACTGACCTTTTCCTATGGCCACTGCTGCATTTTCTAAATCTGCTGGCATATTGAATGCAGCACTTTCATAGCATCATCTTCTAGCATTTGAAATAGCTCAACTGGAATTCTATCACCTCCACTAGCTTTGTTTGTAGTGATGCTTCCTAAGGACCACTTGATTTCACATTCCGGGATGTCTGGCTTTAAGTGAGTGATCACACCATTGTTTTTATCTGGATAATGAAAATCTTTTTTGTATAGTTTTTCTGTGTATGCTTCCACTTCTTTTTAATATCTTCTGCTTCTGTTAGGTCCATACCAAATGTGTCCTTTATTGTGCCCATCTTTGCATGAAATGTTCCCTTGGTATCACTAATTTTCTTCAAGAGATCTCTTGAAGAGGTCTTTACTATTCTATCGCTTTCCTCTATTTCTTTGCATTGATCACTGAGCAAGGCTTTCTTATCTCTCCTTGCTTTCCTTTGGAACTCTGCATTCAAATGGATATTATATTTCCTTTTCTCCTTTGCCTTTAGCTTCTCTTCTTTTCTCAGCTATTTGTAAGACCTCCTCAGACAACCATTTTGCCTTTTTGCATTTCTTTTTCTTGGGGATGTTCTTGATCAATGCCTCCTGTACAATGTCATGAACTTCTGTCCTTAGTTCTTCAGGTACTCTATCAGATCTAATCTTTTGAATCTATTTGTCACTTTCACTGTATAATCATAAAGGATTTGATTTAGGTCATAGCTGAATGGTCTAGGGGTTTTCCCTACTTTCTTCAATTTCAGTCTGAATTTGGCAATAAGGAATTCATGATCTGAGCCACAGTCAGCTCCCCATCTTGGTTTTGCTGATTGTATAGAACTTTTCCATCTTTGGCTGCAAAGCAAATAATCAATCTGATTTCAGTATTGACCATCTGGTGATGTCCATGTATACAGTCTTCTCTTGTGTTGTTGTGTTGTTTTATTTTACTTTATTTTATTGTTTTGGCCATGCCATGCAGCTTGTGGGATCTTAGTTTTCCTACCAGCAATTGAACCCAGGCACACAACAGTGAAAGCACCAAGTCCTGACCACTGGACCACCAGAGAATTTCCTGAATACATAATTTTTTAATTTTCCACAGAAAATACTTTAAGTCTGGAGGGCTTCACAAAAATATTTTGCAGAAAAGTTTTACCAAACTTTTCCAGGCTACATGAGTCCAGCATTATCACGATATAAAAACCAGATAAAGACATTAAAAGAAGGAAAAATTACAAACATAACTGTCTTGGGATATTAAACAACATACCAATGAACTGAATCTAGCAATATAAAAAAGATAGTACTCCACAATCTAACTTGACTGGGCAAGTCCAAAATGCTCAGGGTTGGCTGTTACAAAGGACAGACTGGAACCCTTGGGTAGGAGCTGATGCTGTTCTTCGCAAGCAGAATTTCTTTTTACTTCAGGGAAGGCTTAGTTCTTAAAGCCCTACAACTGACTGAACTGTGCCCACTGGACTATGTAGGATAATTGTCCCTACTTAAAATCAACTGATAATGAACTTCAATCACATCTACAAATTACCTACAGAGCAACACACAGGTCACTTTTTGATTGAATAACTGAGGAATGTAGTCTGGTCAAGCTGACACTTTAAAGTGGCCATTAAAAATGGAAATATTTCCCATGTATTTTCTTGAGGCTACATAATTCTGATACAAAAACCTGACAAAATATTTTAAAAAGCTAATTATAGACCAATATCCTTCATGAACAACAGATACAAAAATTCTTGACAAACTACATATAGCAATACATAAAAGCAAGGCTACATTACAACCAAGTAAACTCTATTCCAGGAATGTTAAGTTTAACTTTTTCAATCTGACAACAGATGCCTACCTACAAAATTGGAATTAGTATTATTCTTAATGAAAAAATATATTGAAAGATTTTGCCCTAAGAGTACAAGATTAACTGATCTTACCAATTCTCTTCAACACTAACTGGAAACTCCAGCCACAACAAGTCAAGAAAAGGAAATAAAAGTCATAAATATTGGAAATGAAGATACAAAACTGTCGTTATTAAAGCTGACGTGACCGTATATGGACAAAATCCTACAGAACTAAAAAAGAAAAACAAACAAACTACTGCCATCAACTCCAGGCAATACAAAGTTGATTCACATATAAATCAACTATATTTCTATAGACTAACAACCAGCAAGTTTATAATGGTATCAGAAACAAGCCTTCTCTAGTGGTCCAAGTAGTTAAGAATCCATCTGCCAATGCAGGAAACACAGTTCGATCCCTAGGAAGAATCCACATGCCCAGAGCAGCTAAGTCCATGTGCCACAACTACTGAAGCCCGTGTTTTTCGTTTTTCTTTTTTAACCTTACATTCTTTTAAATGTTTTTATTATTATTATTATTATTTTACTTTACAATATTGTATTGGTTTTGCCATACATCAACATGCATCCACCACAGGTGTACACATGTTCCCCATCCTGAACCCCCCTCCAACCTCCAGCCCATGTTTTTCAACAGGAAAAGCCACCAGAATGAGAAGCCCACCCATAGCAACTAGTCACCCACTCTCCCTGCAACTAAGGAAAGCCCATGAGTAGCAAAGAAGGCACAGTGCATCCAAAAATAAATAAGTAATTTTAAAAACAATCTGATAATACCATGAATAAATTTAACCAGAGAAGTGTAAGATGTCTATACTAAAAATTACAACATATTTCTAAAATTAAAAAAGACCTAAATAAGCAGAGAAAGATACATATTCATAATTGCAGATCCAATATTGTTAAAACTCAGACTTCTCAAATAACCTATAGCTAAAAGGAAATATTGATAAAATTTTCAGCAGGCTTTTATTTAAAAGCAAATTGGAAGGCTTCTAAAATTTATACATAACAGTAAAGGATCCAGAATGACCAAATTAACCTTGATGAAGAAGTACAAAGTTAGACAATTTAAACTATGGGTTTCATCTCTTATTAAAATGTACAGTAATTAAGAATGCAGTATTGGCATAAGGATCTAAATATTGGTATAAACTGCAACTTTTGAGGAACAAAATAAATTATACAGATGCCGATTTCCTTAATTCAATGCATAAAAGTCTTTAACAAATGTGTGAAGAATAATTGGAAAAAATAAACTTCAACCACTAATTACTCTTTCACATACAAAAAATAGTGCAAGATGCATCAATATCTAAAAAGGCAGAACATAGAAAAGTATCTTCACACTCCTAAGGATGTGCAAAGGTTTCTTAGGATACAAAAACATCAACTACAAAAGAAAAGAAAAAAATGGTAAACATTAGACTTCATCAAAATTAAACCCTGATCTCTACTAAGGATATAAATGGCAAGCCACTGACTGGAAGAAAATATCCACAAAGCACTAGTATTACATATATATTAAAAATAAACATCCCTAAGGGTGATTTGAGGAAGCGGTTGGGGAAGGGATCAACACCCACAGAGATCTCAAAATGACAAAGTCATTGTTCAGTGGGAGAGGCTGGAATACTTGCTACACACTTTCCCTGACATCTCCACACAATGAAATGTAAGTGTCAGTGGTGCTGAGACAAGTAAAGGCTGCAAAAGCCAGTGACCCATAATCACCTATTACACTGAGTCTCAGGCTTCGTTCTCAATACCCAGATGCACTGGCCTGTTCTTCTGCGTTCCCCTCTCTGGAAAGAAATGACTGAGGACACCTCCTTCACATCTTCTTTTTCTTGGGCATTTTCACTTCATAAAACCGCAGTCAGTGTTCTATGTGTGCTGAGGAGGTAATGACACAGACCCTCGTGGTCTCACCACTGGTTGCTCAAGAGGCCTCAGAATAAGCCCTTTGTGTCCACGGAAGGATGTGAAGAGTCAGTTGAGCTCTGCCAAGCTGCTGATTTTTTTTTTTTTTCCTGAATGAGGGGTGTGTGGGAAATAAGCATTTTACAACTTAGTTTTCCTCAATAAATTACAGTATTTTGCTGAGAGCAGCTGTGTGCAGGTTCACACACTCAGAACAGTCCCAAACATTTTTTTGAAAATTAAAATGCCTAGACTTAAAATGCCTAGGTTTAGGCATTTTAACTTCCACATCTCACCTTCAATTTCACTTGTTTAGCAATAGGAAGACTCCTTGGAGACGATGATTTCAATGACAAGAATTGTAGATAATTGAGATCCTTATTCAGTGCTATTTGGGACTTTGGCAAATTGTATGAAAATTACATTGCTCTGAAATAATTAATGCTCAGTGGTCTGTCTTGAAAACAACTGATTTTCATTCTGTGAGTCTACCGAAGAAAGCATCCACTAAACTCTTTAAGGATTACAAACCTAGAATCTGTGTGATACAAACTCATGAGATGATATTTATGGGCCTGGAAACTGTCTCTGAAAATAACTTTAATGCAGCATAATGCCATTTTGCCAAAGGCAAAAGGAGACGAGGGCAGCAGAGAATGAGATGGCTGATGGCTTCACCTATTCAATGGACTTGAATTTGGTCAAACTCCTGGAGATAGTGATGGACAGGAAGGTCTGGTGTGCTGCAGTCTATGGGGTGGCAAAGGGTCAGACATGACTTAGCGACTGAACAACAACAAATGCCACTGTCATCAGACTATTTCTCTTACCTAAAACACACGTGGCATTTTTAAAATTAGGTATCCATTACTTAGTGTTCAACATGCATTTAGATGTTATGCGAAAAATAATATTAAAATGTCTTCATTTTTATCTGCCCAACAAACCTTAGGAAGCAGGTATTATTTTCTCCATTTTACAGAAAGGAGAGTGTGGCTTTGTGGGGCAGAGGTGGTAAGAGGGAGAGCTGGGACGGGGGCTTGGAAAGGGAGACTGCAGGGCTCTGCACTGCCACAATTTAAAGCTGTTGACATCATGAATGATTATCAGGTGCAATCACACCACATAAGTTGATTTTTTATGCTGCTTTCCTTCATCCTTTGAAATAGTGAGCAGCTCCAATTTTCCCAACAACTCTAACGTGACTGAACGGGAAACCTATCTGGTAGCTGTCAGTGTACAGGATGGTGCACAAACTCATGATCGCCCTCTGTTGGGAGGCGGTCTCTGAGTTACATCGTCTTAGTGGATGGATTGTCCTGCAGGGTGGGACCACTACACAGAATTCAGGCTTTTCATTAGCCACACTTGGTATCACTATTACAAAATATTAAATAAATTATCTGAGATTCCATTTATGAAATTAGAAGGAATTAGATGAGGAAAAGAAGTAATACATACTTTAGAAGTAAATATATACTTGAAGTAATAAAAATAAAAATGATCAAGAATTTTCCAAGGTTTAGCAAATACACCAAGGATGATCAGAACCATCAAAAATGAGTTTGAACACAGTTGGCTCTAAACAAAAGTGAACAACACCATTGCAAGCCTTTCCCTTCCCCCCTCTCAGCTGGTGACAGACAGAAAGACTGGGTTCCACACAGGAACTCTGCTTCTACCAGCACCTCATGCCCCACCATCCACAGCAGCCTTTTCCTCTCATTTGGGATCAAAGGTCACCTCCTAGAAGCTCTGGCTGCCCCTGGACTAGGTTCCCTAACTGCCTCCAGCCCCCACATTTAGTTTTCCTTCCAAGACTTCCTCCACAGAGCTCCCACAATTAGGATTCCAAAGTCATCAAGGGGTGAGTCTCTGAACGTCCTCCTTCCCTGGGGGACTGGAAGGACAATGTCTGGCCCATAGGACAGGGCTTCCTGCCTGACTCACCCCTGTACCTCATGGCCTCAACTCTAATCCCTGTTTGTTTAAGGAAAGAGGGAAGAGAGGGAAAAAACCACCCACCATTGCTCATACTCCCCTCCCAGAAACTAAAATCTCAAACAACCAGCAACATCTCCTCAGACCCTACATCCAGATGGGCCTCTCTTCTGATTAATTCAAACTCCTTCCAGGAGTAGCCTGTCTTCACCTCAACTCCCTCCACACCTCCTGGATTTGCAGCCCTTTGCTCTCTAACTCTTCCCATCTGAAACCTGCTTCGCAGGACACCAGACACCTCCTGATTCCAAATCAATCAACAAGTTTCCGTGGACTCACCTTCTCGTTTGCACTAAACAGACCTGTCTTCCTTGGGTCTCCACTGTATCTCCTCCTCTCATCCTTGCTGTTCATTATGTGTCTTCTGTACTTCCCTTCTCTCTCTGCTTCTCTTTGAATATCAAGCCTTCCCTAAGCTTCTGATTTTGGCTCCTAAAATGCTTCCCTCTCTCTTGGCAATATTATCCATCTTCAGAGATTTAACTACTTGCTCAGTGAAGAATACATAAGCTCCATGCTCATCCCAGGCCTCTCTATCAAAGAGCAGACTCTTACTTCTAATGAACTACAGGATGCCTCCACCAAACTTCAAGATAATTGAACTACAAGTGGTAGAGGAGGGAATGGAAATCAGCTGGACTAGAATTTTCTTTCCTCTTTAATGAGAATATTTCCTACTGAAATCAGGTAGCATCTATCCCTGTCCCTCTATATGCCATGCAAAAATATGTGACAAATTTTGATTATGAGGACTAACAAACCATATGCTAAGCACACAGTAGAAACCCAACCTTGGCCTAGCTTACTGTAGCAAAGAAACAGAACCTTTCACAAAATCCTTTCAAAGGAATTCACAATCACTGTCAAAACATGACACTATTTTCAGGGAAAAATTGTTTCCAGGGATAAATTATGTAGCTAAACCCAGAAGGGCACATTTATAAAATAAGTTTGCAGAAGAAAAGAAAACAATCAGACATCTTCACAGGAAAAGCCCTCTGCCTCCGAGTCTCAGCTTAGTTCTCACTGGTGACAGTGGAAGTCTTGCCCACTGGCTGCACTGTCTGTAGGACACTGCTGCACTGTTCATTGCTGCATTTCTGTGTGCAGCTTTGGACACATGTATTTCATTTCCAAAATTAACACTTGGAAAGAAAAAGTAAATTCCCCACAGGCTTAATCACTGATAAGTAGACGGAATAACAGAAAAAAAAGAAAAAAACACTCCATAACAGCAACAATACTGAATGTGACAATGAGAGCTGAGATGACCTAACATCATTCCTTAGACTCTCAAGTTCACAGACAAACAGGCTGGGTAGAAGGGATTTCTGTAAGTCTTTCTCTCTTTTCTTTTTTAAGACACCTTAGAAGGAAATGGCAACCCACTCCAGTATTCTTGCCTGGAGAATCCCAGGGATGGGGGAGCCTGGTGGGCTCCGTATGGGGTCGCACAGAGTCGGACACAACTGAAGCAACTTAGCAGCAGCTTAGCAAGACAGAGTAATCAGTTTATGAAAAGCAAAACTGCCTACAAAACCAAAAAACATTTTGTGAGATGACTTTGGTCCCGTAATCAAACTACTGGTTTAAAGGCTTTGTATCTTCAATAAGCACTCTCTATTGTCCTTTTTGGACTTCCCATGTGGCTCAGTGGTAAGAATCTACCTGCAATGAAGGAGACGCCAGAGACACAAGCTTGATCTCTGGGTCAGGAATATCCCCTGGACAAGGAAATGGCAACCCACTCTAGTATTCTTGCCTGAGAAATCCCACTGATGGAGGAACCTGGTAAGCTGCAGTCTATGCGGTCACAAAAGAGCTGTACACAACTTAGTGACTAAACAACAACATTGTCCTTGTTAAAGTATTATTCTCACCTTATTTTTACCCAATCTTTGCTTTGTAATAACCACACATGGCTTTTTCCAAATTAAATGCTGCACTAAATATTTGTCCTCTGTGGTAATACAAAGCATAGTGCTCGTGCTCAGTTGTGTATGACTCTTGCAGCCCCCTGGACTATAGTCTGCCAGGCTCCTCTATCTGTGGAATTTTCTAGGCAAGAATACTGAAGTGGATCACCATTCCCTTCTCTAGGACATCTTCTAACTCAGGGATCAAATCCATATCTCTTGCATCTCCTGCATTGGCAGGTGAATTCTTTACCACTAAGCCAGCTGGGAAGCCCAATACAAAGCATAATTTAGTTAATCTAGGCTATCTTTCCATGAGAGGTGATTATTTCTATATTATGAAATGTGCTCACAGTAAAGGGAATCCACGCCAGACACCTGGAAGGCAGAGGAGAACCACTTAACCAGCATGCTGCTGTTCAGACCAACCTTGACATGACTGTGTAGCCACTCCTGCCCCAGGTGTCTCTCCTGTTAACTCAGCCTCTCAATCACACCTGCACCTTTCTCTCACAAACATGACCTTTACTGAAGAAAGCAGGATGCATTGCCAGGCTGAAAGACCATCCTTAGCCCCTGTGAGAAGGCCTTGAGAAAAAGGCACTCTGCTATTCCCTGTGAAAACTCTGACAGGACTATTACGTTACCTGGATGAAATCTTGAAATATCAGAGGCAGCAAGTCATCCATATGCCCAATGTCTTTGGAGAAACGATTTAAAATTCTTCCTGAAAGAACAGGATATGAAAAATATCATTTCCTCAGATAGAAGCTTTAAGAGAAACAATTCATGAACAAATCAAAACAATAATTTTGAAGAATATATATTTAGGGAATTCCTTGGTGGTACAGTGTCTCCAGTGCAGGGGACATGTGTTCAATCCCTGGTCCAGGAAGATTCCACATGCTGCAGAACAATTAAGCCTGTGCACCACAACTACTGAAGCCTATGTGCCTAGAGCCCGAGCTCTGCAACATAAAAAGTGACCATAGTGTGAAGCCCAGGCACTGCAATGAGGAGTAACCCTTGCTCGCTGTAACTAGAGAAAGCCCACATGCAGCAACAAAGACCCAATGCAACTAAAAATAAATCAATAAATCTTAAAAAAAATAATAAAGTACATGTATTAAGTACTTTCTGGAGAAGGAAATGGAAACCCACTCCATTTTTCTTGCCTGGAGAATTCCCATGGACAGCAGAGCTGGCAGGCCAGTCCATGGGGTCATGAAGAGTTGGATACAACTGAGTGACTAAGAACCATTAAATATTTAATGTATTGGGCTTTCCTAGGGGCTCAGTGCTAAAGAATCTGCCTGCCAATGCAGGAGACATAAGAGACAGGGGTTCAATCCCAAGGTCAGGTAGATCCCCTGGAGGAAGAAATGTCAACTCACTCCAGTATTCTTTCCTGGGAAATCCCATGGACAGAGTAGCCTGGCAGGCTACAGTTCATAGGACTACAAAAGAGTCAGACATGACTAGCGGTAAAACAAGAATAAATTTAATATATTACAAATTCATATGAAATAAGCCAATGTCAGTGGTAAAAAGAAAGACAAAATAGGATGATACCTAAAGAGAAACAAAAATACCACCAAATGGCAGTGGGTGGGGAATTGAAATTGAGCCCTGATTTTTAAAAGAATGGGGGAATCTTGTGGCAGTATCTGGAAAGGTTGGTGGATTTGAGAATTTCCCTCCCCTTAGATCCATCCCATCTAAGACTCACTCTAAGAGCTAAATTGGCAAACAAACAGTTGCAAAATACCTAAGTTAATCCTAACTGTCACACCAATTTGGCTTTAATTATCAAGATTAGTTTCCCCAAGTGATACTCTTTAAATCAACAAAATTATAACCTCTCTGTAACTTCTTTTTTCCCTCCAGATGGCTCACAGCACCTCACATTTTGGGAAATTAGGGATTGTGGCCATTTCCCAGTTGTGAGCTTACTAGTCAGGTAATAAGTCATTGTTTTTAGAGGAGTACTGGGTGTGAAAAGCACAGACTTGTGAATAAGCATCTAAGAAGACCAACGGGATGTAGACAGGAAAACAGAAAAATTACTAAATGATTAAGATTGATTTTATTTCCCTTCTCAGAATCCACAATAATAGTATATCCTTAAGGCTGCAGAATAAAATATGGGAATTTCTGGTAAATATCTGGTATAAATTAAAAATGTCACTTGTCACATCAGTAAACAAAGGATGCTGCAGCCACCCCTGAAAGGGTGCTCCCTGGGGAGACTCAGGATAAGAAAGAACAGGACACTGGTCCCAGACAGGGGAGGGCACATCAAAGGAACTATAACAGGGAGGAGCCAATTTTGACTCTATGCTGGATCTGTTTCTTTGACCATTGCTATTCATTGCTTTGGTCAAGGAACCCTGCCCCTCTGCATGAAGGTTAAAGTGGCTTTTTTTCAGCTCACAGGGAGACAATCTGACTTTCACCAACTGTGAATGGATGCAGAAAAGACAAAATGAACAAATACCCTCTTATTGTACAAGATAAATGGCCTTTTGACATTATTTCCTTGCCTCCTCTCCTCTCTGTTCTATAAAAGAACCAGGCATCCAGACCCAAATAAGATGGTTATTTTGACACATTAATCTACCATCTTCTCAGTCTGCCAGGTTTCCAAATAAAGTCATTATTCTTTGCCTTAACACATTGTCTGTAAGACTTACCAGCCTTGTGAGGCAAGCAGAGTGAGCTTAAACTTGGTAACAAGTAATACCAAGTAATACCTCTGTGTGGTTTTCTCTTCATGCCATCATATATCACAAACAAAGTCCACCATAAACAATCTATTACAAATTCTACTTTTGAAAATAAACACAGGGAAGAGTTCAGTATAATACACTGCTAAAAGAGTAAAAAACCGATGCCCCTAAACCTTTGAGCCTATCTTTGCAGTACTTATTTGCGCTTCTATTTTCTTGAAGCAATGAAGTTCTGATGATAGATGCAGGAGGGGAAGACAAGATACACACTGTGTATGCCTGCTGCTCTAGGATTAGTGACCTTAAAGATTTAAACTTTGTTCCAAATCCTTGAATAATAAATCAGAATCTGGAGATGCCTACAGGTCATCAAGATCCTGGTTAAAAATGGTCTCAAACTCAGTCCCACTCGATGCTCCCAAAATTACAACTGCAGTTTTCATATTAACAGGAAAAGTAGAGCAACATCATAGCCATAATAGCAAAGACTCTTCCAATCACTTTCTCACTCAAGCTTCATAATAAGATGAAATCTGTGTGTGCCTCTGCAGTTTGCCATCTTGTGCTCCTCATAATGCCTGAACTAAAAAACATGTGTTTAAAAAGTTGACTTAAAACTCAATTCATAAAACTAAGTTCATGGCATCTGGTCCTGCCACTTCATGGCAAAGAGATAGGGAAACAATGGAAACAGTGACAGACTATTTTGGGGGCTCCCAAAATCACTTCAGATGGTGACTAAAGCCATGAAATTAAAAGATGATTGCTCCTTGGAAGAAAATCTATGACC
Organism: Bos taurus; assembly: GCF_002263795.3. NCBI lineage: Eukaryota > Metazoa > Chordata > Mammalia > Artiodactyla > Bovidae > Bos > Bos taurus. The sequence goes on along the minus strand of NW_020190994.1, from coordinate 55,293 downwards.
AACCTAGACAGCATATTAAAAAGCAGAGACATCACTTTGCCAACAAAGGCCCATCAGGTCAAAGCTATGGTTTTTCCAGTGGTCATGTGTGGCTACTATACATGGACTATAAAGAAAGCTGAGCACCTAAGATTGATGCTTTTGAACTGTGGTGTTGGAGAAGACTCTTGAGAGTCCCCTGGACTGCAAGGAGATCTAACAAGTTCATCCTAAAGGAAATCAGTTCTGAATATTCAGGAAGGGCTGATGCTGAAGCTGAAACTCCAATACTTTGGCCACCTGATATGGAGAACTGACTCATTGGAAAAGACCCTGATGCTGGGAAAGACTGAAAGTGGGAGGAGAAGAGGATGACAGAGGATTAGATGGTTGGATGGCATCACTGACTCGATGGACATGTATTTGAGTAAGCTCTGGGAGTTGGGCAGGGAAGATGGACAGGGAAGCCTGGCACACTGCAGTCGATGGGGTCTCAAAGAGTTGGATATGACTGAGCGACTGAACTGAACTGTTGAATAAATCTGTACAAGATGCTGCCTTAAACAGTCTTATTTAATCCTCACAACAGCCTTGTGAAACAGGAAGGGCAGTGGTCATTCCCATTTCACAGGAGAGACGTTCCCAGACACCATGTCGACATCCTCATTGAGGTTCACTGGGCACTGAGCCTGTCCTAAGTGTTGTGAATGTATTAACCTGCTTAATGCCCACAACATCAAGATACTGGTAAGTGTATGAACAATATCTTCATTTTATAGGTAAGAAAATTGAGATACAGAGAAATTAAATAACTAGCATATAAGTATTAATATAACTATAATTAGCTATTACTATTAGTAACTAGCACTTGGAGAAGGCAATGGCACCCCACTCCAGTACTCTTGCCTAGAAAATCCCATGGACGGAGGAGCCTGGTAGGCAGCAGTCCATGAGGTTGCTAAGAGTCGGACACAACTGAGGGACTTCACTTTCACTTTCACTTTCGACTTTCATGCATTGGAGAAGGCTTGGCACCCCACTCCAGTATTCTTGCCTGGAGAATCCCAGGGACCGAGGAGCCTAGTGGGCTGCCGTCTATGGGGTCGCACAGAGTCGGACACGACTGAAGCAACTTAGCAGCAGCAGCAGCATTAGTAACTAGCACTAGGACTGTACCCAGGAATTTGGCTCCTGAGTCCATACTTATAAGTATGACAACACCCTGCCTGGAGATTTTCCTGCCCAGTAGTATCTACCTACTTTGGCCTTGATCGCACAGCTAGTTGATGGCCAGGCCAAGGCTACTGTCCTCCCTCCAGTCACATCCCTGCCTCATCAGGCCCTGCCAATATTGACCTGCAAAAACAAAGCCACCCTGGGCCTCAGCACAAGTCTAAGCAACTGAACAGAGTAGGCATGTGCTCTGATCAACTAATTCTTCATAGGAACCCAGGTCAAGAGGCTACCTTCCAAACAAAGCAAGACAGATCAAAGGCCTCAGGGTAGAAGAAGCAACCACTGGGAAACCTTCAGGAACACTCTTACTTAATACTGAAGTCCACCTGCTACATACCACAAGCCATCTTTAATGTAACCACAAGTCCATTGTAAAACTAGAGTTCGTTTTATTGAAGAGGATTGTTTACATTTCACTGATCTTGTATTTTAATTAATTTTACATTACCATTTAGGTAAAACTCAAAATATGAGCACATATCAGAGCTCTGTGGTCCCAGAAATGGATGGACAATGAAAGAGAGAAACATACAGCCTGTCTTCTGTACAGACATTCCTGGAAGAAGGTATTTCCTAGTTAGCTTACCACTATGTAACACAGCCAACGTTTCAAAACTAGTCAAAAACATATTTCAACACGTTTTCATCATATGTTGGATGTTTCATATGCCACATAACAAATGGACTCCTAAATCATCCTGTAAAGTAAACATTCATGTACTTTTACAGGTATAAATAAATTGGAATAAAAGCTTATATGCTCCTCTATTCACATTTTCTCTGGTAGGAAAAATTACCAATGAAGCTTTTTGTAGAAAATGAATAAACAGACACAGTGATTTTCTTCCAAGCATCTCTTCAATTTTCAAATATGAAAATGTAATCAGGCACTAAATGTGTTAACAAGACATATTCACTAAGAAACTTGAGTATCTGACTTACCTATTGGATTTCTATGGAAGAACAATACTGGAGCTCTTAAAATGGTCTCCAACATTCTGTTGTGCAAAGTAAGTGAAGAATTAACAAGGATGTAGAATATCAACAGAGACTTTGTGATGCCAAAAAGGACAGTAGACACAGTTAACCCTGAAATAAAGAAACATCACTCAGCACAAGATCTCCATCTTATCCTCAATCATGCTAGAGCACAGCAGGCAGTTTAAAAAGATACTATGTATTTCATTCTATAAGTAAAAATTGTATAGATATTTACATATATAGAATACAAAATACAAAACATATATATATATATATAAATATATAAAGTAGATTCTGTAAGAGTTTAATGCTTTATTGTAAAGTAATTAAACTCCAATTAAAATAAATAGATTAATATTAAAAAAAGAAAAATATAAAAGTCACTGTTTTCCTCTCACTAAATAGAAACAACAGGGGGGGGGAAATGTGTAAACTGCAGTTTTATTTTAGGCTTGCCTAATTCAATTACAAGTTCTAATAAAACTGAAAATAAAGATAATTATACAAGTAGCTAATCTTCTTTTCTCCACATTTCTTTTTTTTTTTCTAATTTTATTTTATTTTTAAACTTTACATAATTGTATTAGTTTTGCCAAATATCAAAATGAATCCGCCACAGGTATACATGTGTTCCCCACCCGAACCCTCCTCCCTCCTCCCTCCCCATACCATCCCTTACAACATGTCCCATAATCTAAAAGTAAGGTATGCTTTGGTGAAAGTGAACATATTAGGTGCTCAGTCCTGTCATACTCTTTGCAAGTCCACGGACTGTAGACCCCAGGTTTCTCTATCCATGGAATTCTCCAGGCAAGAATACTGGAATGGGTTGCCATTCCCTTCTCCAATGCTTTGCTACCAGCACATGAATTAACAGGGAAAAGAAGAAATGATCTATCATTTGCTTGTAATTTACAAGGAAATTTACTACGAATGTGTGGATCACAATAAACTGTGGAAAATTCTGAAAGAGATGGGAATACCAGACCACCTGACCTGCTTCTTGAGAAACCTATATGCAGGTCAGGAAGCAACAGTTAGAACTGGACATGGAACAACAGACTGGTTCCAAATAGGAAAAGGAGTATGTCAAGGTTGTATATTGTCACCCTGCTTATTTAACTTATATGCAGAGTACATCATGAGAAATGCTGGGCTGGAAGAAGCACAAGCTGGAATCAAGATTGCCGGGAGAAATATCAATAACCTGAAATATGCAGATGACACCACCCTTGTGGCAGAAAGTGAAGAGGAACTAAAAAGCCTCTTGATGAAAGTGAAAGAGGAGATTGAAAAAGTTGGCTTAAAGCTCAACATTCAGAAAATTAAGATCATGGCATCTGGTCCCATCACTTCCTGGCAAATAAATGGGGAAACAGTGGCAGACATTATTTTTGGGGGTTCCAAAATCACTGCAGATGGTGACTGAAGCCATGAAATTAAAAGACGCTTACTCCTTGGAAGAAAAGTTACGACCAATCTAGATAGCATATTGAAAAGCAGAGACATTACTTTGACAACAAAGGTCCATCTAACCAAAGCTATGGTTTTTCTAGTGGTCATGTATGGATGAGAGAGTTGGATTGTGAAGAAAGCTGAGTGCCAAAGAATTGATGCTTTTGAACTGCAGTGTTGGAGAAGACTCTTGAGAGTCCCTTGGACTGCAAGGAGATCCAACCAGTCCATTCTAAAGGAGATCAGCCCTGGGTTTTCTGTGGAAGGAATGATGCTAAAGCTGAAATTCCACCTCATACTTTGGCCACCTCATGTGAAGAGCTGACTCATTGGAAAAGGCTCTGATGCTGGTAGGGATTGGGAGCAGGAAGAAAAGGGAACGACAGAGGATGAGACGGCTGGATGGCATCACTGACTTGATGGACATGAATTTGAGTGAACTCTGGGAGTTGGTGATGGACAGGGAGGCCTGGTGTGCTGCGATTCATGGGGTTGCAAAGAGTCAGACACGACTGAGCGACTGAACTGAGCTGAACTGAAAGTAGCTTTTTAAGAACCTACTGTGTAGCACAGGGAGCTCTACTTAATGCTCTGTGGCAACCTAAATGGGAAGGAAATCCAAAGAGACGATACATGTTCAACTAGTTCACTTGGCTGTACCATAGAAACTAACACAACATTGGAAAGCAACTATAATAAAAATTAAAATATTAAAAATAAAGTAGCTACTTCTATTCCCATGTAGCTATAAAGAGTGTGAAAAGACCATATTAAGTTTCAAGTGGATAATCTCTTAAATAATTGAACTGCAAGAAACTATAAGATTTATATTGACATGAGATAATCTAAACAAGATGATCTAACCTCTCACTATTTTATAGAACCCTAAAGCATTTGTAAATAACTATAATCATTTAAATTTATGTCTTCAGTTCAGTTCAGTTCAGTCGCTCAGGCATGTCCGACTCTTTGCGACCCCATGAATCGCAGCACGCCAGGCCTCCCTGTCCATCACCAACTCCCGGAGTTCACTCAGACTCACGTCCATCAAGTCAGTGATGCCATCCAGCCATCTCATCCTCTATTGTCCCCTTCTCCTCCTGCCCCCAATCCCTCCTAGCATCAGAGTCTTTTCCAATGAGTCAACTCTTCGCATGAGGTGGCCAAAGTACTGGAGTTTCAGATTTAGCATCATTACTTTCAAAGAAATCCCAGGGCTGATCTCCTTCAGAATGGACTGGTTGGATCTCCTTGCAGTCCAAGGGACTCTCAAGAGTCTTCTCCAACACCACAGTTCAAAAGTATCAGTTCTTCGGCTCTCAGCCCTCTTCACAATCCAACTCTCTCACATCCATACATGAGCACTAGAAAAACCATAGCCTTGACTAGATGGACCTTTGTTGACAAAGTAATGTCTCTGCTTTTCAATATGCTATCTAGGTTGGTCATAACTTTCCTTCCAAGGAGTAAGCGTCTTTTAATTTCATGGCTGCAGTCACCATCTGCAGTGATTTTGGAGCCCAATAAATAAAGTCTGACACTGTTTCCACTGTTTCCCCATCTGTTTCCCATGAAGTGATGGGACCAGATGCCATGATCTTCGTTTTCTGAATGTTGAGTTTTAAGCCAACTTTTTCACTCTGAACTTTCACTTTTATCAAGAGGTTTTGTAGTTCCTCTTCACTTTGTGCCATAAGGGTGGTGTCGTCTGCATATCTGAGGTTATTGATATTTTTCCCGGCAATCTTGATTCCAGCTTGTGCTTGTTCCAGCCCAGCATTTCTCATGATGTACTCTGCATATAAGTTAAATAAGCAGGGTGACAATATACAGCCTTGATGTACTCCTTTTCCTATTTGGAACCAGTCTGTTGTTCCATGTCCAGTTCTAAGTATTGCTTCCTGACCTGCATACAAATTTCTCAAGAGGCAGGTCAGGTGGTCTTATCATGACATAAATCAGTACTATACATACAAAAATTAAAAGAGCCCTCCAAACACCTCTTCAACTCACAATGCTATATAGAGAGGGGATAATTTTGGCAATATATATTCCATCATGTATGTTTTTCAATTCAGCTGCCACATCAGTGTTATGTATACCTGTGGCAGATTCATTTTGATATTTGGCAAAACTAATATAATTATGTAAAGTTTAAAAATAAAATAAAATTTAAAAAAAAAAAAGCAGAGAAAAAAAAAAGCCAGAGTTTATTTAGATGGAATTGGAATAACTGAACCACAGGGTGGGGATACATTTCTAATCCCCTTGGTCATTCTTATAAGGATATAAGATTTAGCAAAAGCAACTATTAGAATAGACAATAGCTACGTATTTCTAGTGGCTGATTTTCTCAATATGCAATCCTGGTTTAACTACCAAAATCCAGTATGGAGCAAATTAAGAGTCTTCATTCAACCTCTTTTCTTTTGGTAGATCTTTAAAATAATTATTCTTATTAATTCACAGAGTAAATGTGATTCAGACACTTCATTTGTTAAGACATTACTGAATGTCTTACATTGCTCACACAGACTCATTGTAATACACACCTTAAACGCTTGTATTATAGAGCAGATGACTCAACTTTACCTGAATAAACTCCTAAGTACCAGTTCAGAATGAACACTATAAATTCATCTTCTTTTACTAATACCCCAGAATACAGGTCACTTTGTACATTCACCCTATGGAACAGGAAATAAAAAATATTACACTATAGATACACTTAGAATTTACATAAATATCACAAACAATTACCTCAATTCAAGAAATGCATTTTATGCTGAAAAGTGTTTCCCAGCCCACAAGGCCCTGTGTATGTCTCCATCTAAAAATCTGAATCACGATTTTCAGTTTTCAAAAGTATCTATGAAGACAGACTTAGAAAATGAACTTGTAGTTGCTGAGGGGAAGAATAGTTAGAGAGTTTGGATGGCCACGCACACACTTCTATATGTAAAACAGGTAACCAACAAGGGCTTACTGTACAGCACATGGAACTCTGCCCAATGTTATGTGGCAGCCTGGATGGGAGGGAAGTTTGGGGGAGAATGGATACTTGTATATGTATGGCTGCATCCCTTCGCTGCTCAAATGAAACTATCACAATATTGTTGATTTGCCATAGCCCAATACAATATTAAAAGTTCCAAAAAAAAAATTGTCTGTGAAGAAGCTGCTGAAGGGCGGGACATGGGGAGAGACCACAGGGGGATCACACACCACCTGCAGGAACTTTCATTTTTCTTCAGGGAACCTACGTGAGGGTCAGAAGAGGAGGCTGATCTAGCCCCATCTCTCCCATGACTCTGTGGGAAAGTGAGGCTTTGTGTAGATTTCACAGTACTTTGGGTCAGACCAGGAATCACTCACCAGAATGCAAGCCACCAATCCTGCAGGACATAGGCAACCTGGAGCAGGAAACAGCAGTCACTCACACACTGACATCACTGAGCCTCACACCCCGCTTACTAGGATGGGGGACAGAAAAGCTCCAGAATATGGAGACGGTCCTTCCGGCTCAGGTCTGTGCCAAGCCCCATGCCCCAGATGATCACAGGTCAGGGGAGGGCATCTTACGAGTTAATATCCTTAAAAGAAACCCCCTTTTCCCTAGAAGACATTGCTCCCCAAATATAATGTACTTCAATGTATATCCAAGTGGACTGCAAAAGGCAGTAATAACAGTACAAATGTTGGGATTTTGCAAAGCAAAAAGCTTGACAGGTACAGTGATGGTCAGTTCCGGTGTCAGCTTGGCTGGGCCAGTCTCCAGTGATTCAACCAAACACCCATCCAGATGTTGCCATGAAGGTATTTTGTGGATGATGTTTCATCCGTCATCAGAACTTCAGTAGAGGAGATCATCCTCCACACTGCAGTGGCCTCGTCCAGTCAAAGGCCTGAAGAGCAAAACCTGAGGCTTCCTGGAGGAGGAAGAAATTCTGCCTCAAGACAGCAGGGTCAGTTCCTGCCTGAGGTTCCAGCCTACAGGCCTGCCTTGCTGATTTCACATTCACCAAGCTAGATCCCACAATTGCATGAGCCAAGTTTTTGAGATAAATCTCCTAATACACATATTTAAAAATAATTCTAAAGTACAGTATAAGTAGTATGTAAATATAAAACTGAGTGCACAAATCAAAATAAACACCCTTACGTACCTGAGCTGCGATGTTTACTAGAATAAGGAAGATGATGACAAGCCAGTCAGCACCACCTGTGAAGTAATTCTTATAGGTCTTAAAACCAACTTTTCCTCCCAAGTGGTCCTCTAGAGGTAGTGTAACCTGTATATTCTCAGACTGGAAGGGGAAAAATGGCAGTGAGAGATGAAATTTTAAATAATGAACCCCAAATTTCAAGAGTTCAACAATGTCCTCCACCGCGAAGCTTTGGGAAACAGACACATTTCATACACTGTTAGGAGTGCAGGATGGTCCATCTCCTATGGAGAAGGGTGTGGGAATATCTGGCCAAATCACATACGCTTTTACCCCTGGACCCAGCCATCCCACTCGTAGGAATGTATGAGAAATAATCAAAGGTCATTCACATGAGGTTATTAACCGTTGGGTGGCTTTGCTTAAAATAGATCATGACTCTGGCACACAACAAAATCAATTAATGTATAAATGCAGAAACTTGCTCTAAAATAACATAAAAAATGATATGGAGATAATGTATCCCTCTAGATGACTGTGTCACTCAATGATAGAAACATACTTGGGGTTCAAAATATTAGCCAAATTCAGTAAACTGAGTTCAAAGAGAGAGTTGGAGTAATATGAGTTTGGACAGCACATTGCAAGCATATGATCTGAATCTATTTGGTTCCTAAGTTTCAGAGAGTGATTCCTGAGTTTAGAAAGTGAACAGCTAATCTGAATACTTATCAGGATCATTCAAGGCTCCTGGGCTTGGATATTGAGGGTTTGGTTATCAAGGGAATATGTTAAGGGAGATCTAGTGCATTTCAGCATTTCTGTCTGGAGGACTTAGAATGCATTATAGAGTCACAGAAGGCTAGGATGCTCTTGCCTCTATCCTGGCCACTGGGATTCAAGGTTGATAAGATGTGGTTCTCAGTCTTGAAAGGTAAGAAAGGAGGACAGGAACTAACACTGAAGTGTGTACCAGGTGTCAGGTCCTTGCACACATTACCTCTGGCCTATCACAAACCATCTGACACCGAGGCAAAATACTACATCAGTCACATGCAGTTGCTAGAGTATTCCAACACATAGGAAAAGTAGCTGATTTAACATGGCAACAGCAGGACTCAGTCTAAGGGGGTCTTCACATTAAGCCTTTGGATGCATAAGGGAAGCTGGGGGCCACCAGCATGAATAGGATGTAACTAGGGTAAACTGATCAGTTCTCAATCAGTGTGAGTCACATAAAACCAGAAATTCATAGCAATACACCCGCTTCTGGTTTCCATAAGATTCTCCATCCTACACCCAAAGGGGAACCCCAAGCAGGCTTGCTTCCCTCATGCTCTTCTAACTCTACCAATTCCGTGGAACAAGACTTTGGGAACGTTAGGGTCTACTTTGGGACAAATGAAGATGTCATGAGCAGAGCAGACTGAAGGTCCATGAGACCACCAAGAGCACACAGACCCGGGCACACTGCAGAAAGAGAAACTCACTTCTTGGTCTTCTGGAGCCGCATCTTTCAATGAGGGTCTGGGAGATTGGAGAGACTGAACCAAAGACTCAGAGATCACAGTAGGAGTTCCTGGAACTGCAGATGGTTCAGACTGCTCATTGACCTTCTCAAAAAGGGAAAAAATATCTACCCTGGATTTCAGGAACTCAGAGTAAGTTCCTCTTTCCACCATTTTGCCCTAAAATTAAAAAGTTGAGAAGAATTAATTTATATTTGATAATATTAAACCAACCTAAATACTAATAAAAAAAGTTATATGGTTTTAAATTATGATTTTTGAAAAAAAAAAAAAAAAAAGATCCCTGGGTCTAGAATTCTTGTTGAGAAATCTAGTTCAGTCAACTCAGTACAGAACTGAGCTTTGCATTCTCTGCCAAACCCTGTCCCTATGGTAGGTGCTGAGGGATATGAAAGAAATGTGTCCTCATGTGTCAAAAATGGAGGCCATTGATATGACTACCCTGGGCATTTGGGGAAGGAAGAAGTACAGAGGTTGATGGGAGAATCAGCACAGTCTTCTTAGACAGCATGGAAATTGACAGAAGCCTCGTGTGACAATTCCAGGAAAGAAATTTATACTTAGTCCAGAGGTGGGCACAAGCACATCTGCATACAGGTAAGAGTCTCTCATGAAATCTTCACTGACCACTGTCACTGTCACACTATCATGTGCCCGGCTGGGATAATAGGAACCAGCCCCAGACAGCAAACCCATGAGAGGCCTCTCCTTGGTCTACAACTGCCGCCACACACTCAGCAAATTCCCAACTGAAAATTCAATATTCCACCTGATAAAGTAATTAAACAAGGAGGCCATTGGGCTGGGGTGGCTCTAAGGCCTTGGCAGTCTGTGCCCACAAACCAAAACCTAAGCCAGAATCAATGCACTCAGATCCGAGAAAAAACTTAGGACCAACCAACCACAAGCAGCCAACTAGGCTTCCCCAAATCAGGCAACTGCTTAAGCTACAGCCAATCAAATCATTTTCTTTGAACACATGTGACACATCCTTGCACAGTTTCCCTCCCTTACAAAGTCATATAAAATGATGTACAGATGTTTCACTATCTTCTGACTGCATGAAACCAGATTCAGCTGATTCACTCAGTAGCAAATAAAACATCAGGGGAAAAAAAACTCAGAATGCAAAACACATCAAATGAGAGCAGCTGTGGTTAAGGCAGCTCAGGTGGAGGAGCCGGCCAGGACCCTCACTGGACCCCTCTCACCCTCTGCCCTGAGGGGGTCCACTGGGAGAAATGTAGGGAAGCCTTTGGGTACCATCAGATACTGCAGAACTAGAAAATTATGCAGGATATATTGTGTCTTGTTCCACTTGGGAGGCAAAATTCACACACCTCTTTAATGAAATCACCACTCACCACATCAAATCAGTAAAATGCATGATGAAATGACTGGTGGTACAAAGACAGCAATTTCACTCAACAGTCAAGCACTGACAATTCTGGGTGATGAAGGGATAGCCATCTGCTCTGAAGAGAGGGACCCGACAGTGAGGATAGACCCCAAATCAGGCAGGGGTGCTCACCAGTGGCCAAATAGTTGTTTTCTTAGTACTAAAACTGGGGGTAGTATCCTCAAAAGAAGAAATAAGGGGACCCCAAAACATCTAGAGATGGGCAAAATAGGTTATACTCCTGACCACTGATCCTGTGCTCATAACACTATGAACATTGGAGTTTACACACTAGAATCACCCACTCTGCACATGATATCAACTGCTCTCGAGCTTGAGAACCCTTAGCCTCCCCCCATTCCTAGAGGAGTGGAGAAGGGCTGACACAGGGAACTGCTCCTAGAGAGGCAGGGGTTCTGTATCTTAATAATCTTTCTTGCAGCAGAGATTCTTTTCAGAAGTCAGGGATCTGACCAAGGGCCTGTGGAGTAGTCAGAGGTTAACGATAGAGGTGATGAGATCCAGAGGCAAACAAGCCAAAGAGTGAAGCATCGAACGACCACCAAGTCTGAACACTTCTCACTAATCTCCACCCCACCACCAGCCATGCTAGGAGCTGTGGACTGGATGGTGCCCCCTCCTCAAAAAGATGTGCTCAAACATGACACCTGTGAACATGACCTTATTTGGATACAGGGTCATTGCAGATGTAATCAAGTTCAGATGAGGTCACACTGGAGCAAGGTGACCCTAAAACCAGTAAGACTGATGTCACTATGAGAACAGAAGAGACCCAGACTGACACAGGGACAACGGCCATGTGACATTAGAGCCAGAGACCACAGCGCTGCAGCTGGAAGCCAAGGAACACCAAGTAAGGCCCGTGAACATCAGAGGCTGATCCTTCCCTGGAGCCTTCAGGGGGAGCACAGCCCTGCCAGCACCTGGATTTGGGACCCATAGCCTCCAGAAGAGGGAGATGATAGACTCCTGCTGTCACCTAGCTTATGGTGCTGTGATACGGCAGCTCTAGAAACTGAATCTCTAGCCTGAGCCCACACTTCTGTCGTCTCAGCTTTACTAAAACTCCTAACTGCTTCTTCTGTCACCCCTCTAGTGACCATCAGAGAAATCTCTTAACTCCCACATCAGATGACATCCCTCCTCTGCTCTGGACCGTCTGATGGCTTCCATCCCACAACCACCCATTGCCCACTGCTCGGAGACCAGCTCCCTCCCGTCCCCCTGTTCACTCTCAGACACGCTGGTCTTCCTGCCGTTCCTCCAACCTGCCAGGTCAGCTCCTTTTTGGACCCTCTGCCTCAGACCCCCTCCCCCTGGTGACTGTGTGGCCGCCACCTTCATGTCACTCAGACCCCGTGAGGCACCAGCTCCTCAGGGAGGCCAGAATGTCACCTTCTTTGTCACATCCTCCCCATAAGAACAGGAGCCCCATGAAGGCAGGGCCTTGTCCTCCTGCCACACAGGTTCCCACACATATTGGAGACATAGAGACCTGGGCAGGGAGACCAGCAACTGGAGACACCAGCAGAGAGGACGTCTCTGACCCGGGTGCTCAGCTACCCAACCTCACTTCTGGTGTTAATGGAAGATGCTCTTCTGGCAAATTATGTATGACAATGACCTGGATACCAACAGATCTTAGAATCTCTCATTTCTAAGTGATATACTTTGACTTAAGTCATGGAAGAGGAAAGTAAAAAGTTCTAAATAAAGTTGCAGCATTATCCTTAACAAAATTCATTAGAATAGTGATGATTCAATAACCCTGTGGTTGCACTTTTATACACTTTAGGGTTTATGTGGCTTAGAGTGTAATAGTGACATTTCTATAGGGCTTTAGGTTCATCCTCCAAAGCATGAACACCAGCTCTGGGAAGAAGGGGGCAAAAAACTGAGGGAGAAGAGGGCATTTACCATGAACCCAAGGAGAGTGACCTGCAGGGAGGTCTGTCCTTCAACACACCTGAGTGCTAGCAATTCCATGGATTTCTAGAAATTACTTACATCTTTCAATATCAGAATCTGACTTGCATATTTTAGGTACTGCAACTGATGAGTGACTAAGATTGTGATCTTCTCCTTCAAGGCCTGACGAACACACCTACAAGGGTAAAAGGCACAGTAAGCAAAAGCACATTAATGGAGTGCCTCAAACTGAAAACCTATATTTTGAAAACAGTGAGACAAAGACCACGCAGCAGTGAAAGATCTTTAGTTTAAATATCAAATCAATAATAAAAATTAAATAAACATAAATCAATTAATCCAAATAGGTACTTAAATTTATCAGCAGCAAATTTGAATCTAGTGCTATTAAAAATTCTTAAAACCAGTCTACTGAAGGAGGCAAAAACAGCCAAGTTTTTTCCTCTAAAACTCAGCTTAACAATTATTTACATGTTTCATAAAGGAGAACAACTGAGTAATACTGAGATCTCAAAACTTGACTAAACTAAAACACTATTTTATTGCTATTCGGGAATGAGAGAAGAGGGGTCCATGTCATTTAAAAATGTGTACATTCTTTGCTTTCTAGGTGATTATTTATAATTAATGATGTAAATATTCACAACAAAAAATTAATAGATTCTTGGTCATCTTTGCCAGAGTGCATTTGCTAGACACGTGTTCCTAAAGAATATCAGATAGAAAATGAATGCCAGCAGGGCCTCCATCAGTCACTACAGCATTCCCAGTTCCATCCAGGAAGCAAGTCTTCTTTCTTTTGGAGTTAACACCTTCCACATACGAAAGTAAAAAAACAGAATCCAAATGGCCCAAATCACAGTGGAAATCACCCAATGGCTCAGAGCACCCACCAGTTCTCTTAGTCAAGACACCCCTCACTATTCAACCTTAAATTGTTTTCACAGTAAAAAACAACAACAAAAAAAAAACTACTCCTACATTTCAAATGTAGACCCCTAGGAACTCAGCCCCAGTGTCATCCCACAAAGTCCACAACTCCTCCAGGGAAGCTAGTGGGTCTGGGGCCCCAGTGACCACAGGCAGGGCTCCAGGCAGGTACTCTGGGAGCCCGAGCCCCTTGCAGAGCAAATCGCAGGAACCTGGGCCAGAGCTCAGCCTATGAGTGAATCAGATGGAGAGTCTGGAGGCAGCAGGCTGCAGCTCAGTCCCTCTCATGAGCCTGACATCAGATGAGCAACTTAACCTCAGTTTCTTCATCTCAAAACAAGATCAAACAACTCATCCACATGTTCTGAGAAATCAAATCACCAACCTACTCAGCAAATGTCAGCTTTCTTTTCCACTTCTCTCTAACCACGAGTGGTCACGTGCTTTGGACTTGGGTCAGAAAACTCTTAAGGAGACACTCTGGACACTGAGTCTGTGATCAAAAACAAGACTCTGGAATGTAAACACATATACCATATGTTCGCTAAGTCCAAAAGGATTCATTTTTACATTTTCACATGTGTTAGTTAGCTCAGCATTCATACCTAAGTTTCTTGACTAACACCTTTTCAAATTTAGTACTAAAACAGATTTTTTTCTCCTTGATTCATAATTGCCTGCCAATAATCCCTAAAAGTGGATGTTAATCAAATCTGACAGGGTGTTGTGTCCAAGATGAACCAACCGAAAAGTTTTAAGATGTTTTCTTCCTAACATCCCATCACAAATGAGGTAATACAAATAATTACAAAGAAGAGATCATTTAATGCCTTTGAATTTTTCATAAATGATGCTTTTATCCATATCACTAGAAAAATACACTATTTTCCAAGTTTGTAAAGATTTCCAAGTCATGCCATAGAAATGACTGAGTCAGCAACCAGTTGTATAACAGTTATTCCTGTATAAAGGCTGTGTTAATCCTATAATCCTATATAAGGGCTCTATTAAGAGGGGACACATCTTGTGGTGGAGGCGATACAAGAAAGACAGACAGAGGCCCCACCTCCATTCATTCAATCAGCAGAGGTTTGCTGAGGAGCCAGGCACTGTCCTAAGTGCTGAGGATCCACCCACAGGTCAAGATAGAAGACAATACTCTGCACCGTGTAGAGGACACAGTGAGCAAGCATAGAAAACCCACTATTGGGCTGTGACCTGTGCTCTGAAGGAAAAAGAAGAGCAGCTGCTGTCTTAGATGTGGAGACATGGGAGCCCTGAGACTAAGCGGGGAAACATCCTGGAAGAAGGCACAGCAGGTACAGGGTTCCTGGGACAGAACACGCTGGGCTGAGGTGCCTTCCCGCATTCATAGTTTATGGGTGGCAGGCGGTGGTGGTGGTTTAGTGGCTAGGTCGTGTCTGTCTGACTCTTGCAACCCCATGGACTGAGCCCACCAGGCTCCTCTGTCCATGAGATTTTCCAGGCAAGAATACTGGAGTGGGTTGCCATTTTCCTCTCCAGGGGATCTTCCTGACCCAGGAGTCGAACCCAGGTCTCCTGCACTGCAGGCAGATTCTTTCCCAACTGAGCTACAATGGGTGGCAGGGGGACTCATAAATGGTCAAGTGCACCCACTGAGGGCTGAGGGAAGACAGAGGGCACTGCGCCCCCTGGAGGAGAAGGAGGAAATGGCAGGTCCCATCCTCCACCTTCCTTCTGTGTCCTGGGGCACTGCTCCCTGGCTCTGGAACAGAGGGACCAGTATGCACAGACAGACAGGAGTGAGAAAGAACCCCCACAGAGCCAGCACAGCTGGACACCGAGTGGGTGTGCAGATGAACTGGAAAGGCTGATGGGAGCAGACAGCAAGGAAGCCTGTTTGTTTGAGGACCTGGAGCTGCTTTGTGAATGTGGTGGTGGGTGGAGGTGAGGTAGGGGGAGGTGTGTCCATGAAGGGCTGGAGCAGGTGGGTGAGCTGTGTAGACAGCAGCATGGGAGTCTGATCAGGACAGACCCCAAGATCTGATGATGCAGGAGGCAGGGTTCTAGTGATGTGGGGCTGAACCAGGATGGGATCCATGGCTGGACACAGCTAAGACTGCATCAGTTCACATAAGGCCCTCACCTTCTGTAGCTGATAGAATCCACTGTGTTCACAGCTGCTGCTGCTGCTAAGTCACTTCAGTCGTGTCCAATTCTGTGCAACCCCGTAGATGGAAGCCCACCAGGCTCCCCCGTCCCTGGGATTCTCCAGGCAAGAACACTGGAGTGGGTTGCTATTTCCTTCTCCAATGCATGAAAGTGAAAAGTGAAAGTGAAGTCACTCAGTCGTGTCCGACTCTTAGCGACCCCATGAACTACAGCTACCAGGCTCCTCCATCCATGGGATTTTCCAGGCAAGAGTACTGGAGTGGGGTGCCATTGTGTTCACAGCATAAAGCTATAAAAGTCATGACCTTGGATATAAATTCATGACTGAAGGAAACTTAACGGCAAGCAGAAGTGTAAGTCATTCATTTGTAATATAAAACCCTCTTTATGACTAAGCTTCCACATGACCACCATATCTCACAGCATATTGTTCCATCCGATTCTCTGACTTGAGAACACTCTCCAGTTGCTGCTGAGTGGTTTCCTAAATTGCTTTCACGCTCTCTGCTTTAACTTTCCCTAGAGAATGTGGTTCTGATTACAAACAACAGTCTTAAGCTTGCTTCTATCAAGTATATATCCAAAGCAGTATACTCAAAATATTTGAGAGGATTTTATAAATATCTCCAGTGTTTGAAAAAGAACTCAGGAGAACTTCTGCAATCAGCACCATGTACTTGGCACCAAAATGCCTTGCTCTCCCCTCCCTGTGACACAGATGCAGTGACCAGCAGAATCTGTTCCTGCCGTGATGGAGAACTTGTGCAGATTCTCACAAGACAGGGTGACACACATTTGTGAGCTCAGGGTGAGGCGCTGGGAACAAGGAGGCTGAGCTACTCAGGATGCCAGGAGGGTGGGAGTGGGGAATCCCTGTCACAGCACAAGCTCCTGTCACTGAACTCATGACAAGACACAGGCACTTTTCTAAGGGAAAATTCATCAAGTCATGAACAGGACAGGCTTGGAAAGGGGGGTCAGATCAGAGAGCTGGAGACCATGCCATGTGTCATCTGCCCTGTTCCCTCTTGTTCTCAAGGATTCTGTGCTACTATTCAGGTTTGTATGTGTGTTACAATATACCTAACATGAAATTTACCATTTTTGCTATTTTAAGCATACAGCTCAGTGGCATTAAGTACATTCACATTGCTGTGCAACCATCACCACCATCCATCTTCACAAATCTTTTATCACCCCAACACTAAGCATGTTTTATACAAGGGCAGGTTCCACCAAAGTCTAACAACGCCCGCTTAGTGGACGTGGAATCCTAGCTCCTAGCCAGCTACTAGTGTCCAGAGCCCAGAGCTCCTCACAGGTCTCCCTCTCACATTTGTTGACTCTGCTGAAGTCTCTGCTTTGCTATTCTGGACCTGCTGTAAATCAGTCACGTCCCCTCAGATTCACATGTGGTCACCTGAGTCATCAGTACCTTAGAATTTGGTGTCATGAACTTTAAAGAGGTAATCATTACCCTTAATTATACTGGACCTAATCTAATCTGACTGGTGTGCTTAGATGAAGAGACTAAGACACAAGGACAGAGACACAAGCATGAAATCAATAAAGTTAGAACACACCCCCTCACCATGCACAAAAATAAACTCAAAATGGCTTAAACACTTAACCATAAGACATGACACCATAAAACTCCCAGTAGAGATCACAGGCAAAACAGTCTGTGACATAAACTATACCTATGTTTTCTTTGGTCAGTCTTCTAAGGCAATAGACATATAAGCAAAAATATACAAAAGGGGGCTTCGCTGGTGGCTCAGTGGCAAAGAATCCACCTGCCAGTGCAGAAGACACGGGATTCTTCCCTGGTCCAGGAAGATCCCACATGCACAAAACACCTAGCCCATGCACCATAACCACTGAGCCTGTGCTCTGGAGCCCAGGAACCACAACTACTCGCCCACATACCATAGAGCTGGGCTCTGCAACGAGAGAAGCCATCACCATGAGAAGTCCACGCACCACCACTAGAGAGTAGCCCCTGCTCACTGCAACTAGAGAAAACCCCAACCGTGTGAGGACACAGCGAGAGGATGTGGTCAGAAGCCAAGGAGAGAGGTCTCAGGAGAAACCAGACCACCCACACTTTGAACCTGTAGCCTCAAGAACAGTGAGAAATTTAATTTCTATTCTTTGAGCACCCCCATCTGTGGCAACTTGCTATAGACTGAATGTTTTTCTCCTCAAAAGTCATCTATTGAGACCTAATCCCCACTGGGTTGGTATTAGGAGGTGGGGCCATCGGGAGGGACCAGATCATGAGGGTGGAGCCTCCATGCAAGGGATTAGTGCCCTGATAAAAGGAACCACAGGGCTCCCTCACCTCTGCCACCACACGAGGCCACAGGAATCAGACCCTCACCAGACTGAATTTTCAGCACCCTGACTAGGATTTTTCCAGGCTCCAGAACCTTGAGAGATAAACTTCTGTTATTTCTTTTTTTTTTTTCTTTTAATTTTATTTTATTTTTAAACTTTACAAAATTGTATTAGTTTTGCCAGATACCAAAATGAATCCGCCACAGGTATACATGTGTTCCCCATCCTGAACCCTCCTCCCTCCTAGACTTCTGTTATTTCTAAGCCACCCAGCTCTGGTGTCCTATGAGAGCAGCCTGGACAGACACAGTTCTAGAAACACAGGACCTGACCAAGAGAATTCCCAAATAGCTCCTCTCTGCTGCACACCCCGCCTCCTCCAGGCAAGGACATGCCTGCTATTTTCCTCACAGCCTTACTTTCGCCTCCCTCCACACCTGAGCTTCTTCTACTCTTTCTTCAGCAAAGGACTGGGTCCTTGTCTTAGCCTCCACACACCTGCCCCGCCTTCAGGCCCCCAGGGTACTTCCTGCTCAGCCCTGGGCATAGGGAGCTTTCCAACTTCAGTGAAAGCCTCCAGCTGACACTTCCACTTTACATTCCGCACTTACTATCCTGTATTTAAACCCTGACTAGGCTGAGCTTTTCCCAGGCATCCGTCTTAACAAGCTCCACATAGAGACAGGTTCCTCAGAGGCAGGAATGTGAGCTGGGCGTCCTAGTCTCCCTTATTCTGCCCAGTGTGGGTCCTTCCCATCTCCTGGCTCACCATCCTTCTTGTAAACTAAGAGGTTTATGCAGTAACATCTGTAAAGGCATTGATCTCAGTGCACACAGCAGGGTGTTTATAAGTGTAGCTGGAAGGCTCACTGGCTTTAACAAAGTGAACAACAGCAAGCAACCTGACCATGGGGGAGATGTGAAGGCTGTTTTAGAAGAAAAACAAGTTCTCAAGGCTTTCAAAAAGGCCAGTCTAGACTCCATAAGAGGCCTCAGTCAGTGTGCGTTAGGACACATTATACACAGAAAAGAATCAGAGTTGTTCTACTTTAGTCATTGTGTAGCCAACCAGGATCCACTGACAAGTTCTACATTTTAGAAACAGGAATGAGAGTCAAGACTTAAGCCAGATTATAGGTGACACTACATTGTAGGTCTAAGTATTAATTCTAGTAAGCATCCATGAAATAACATGAAATAATTGAAATCATACTCAGATGTGGAATACATGATTCTCAAACTCTAGACTTCATTAAGTCTAGACTTAATAAAGATTTTATTTCCAAAGTGATAGAATAAAAAGCATAAACCAACAGGGTCTTTCCATGGAAGCCCTATGTCAGTACTGAAAACTTCGCTTCTAATGTGCCTTAAGCAAATAATGGAGGGAAAAAATTAGCAGCCAAGTACCAGGTTATAGAGTGTCTCTCTCTGATTTTAAAACCTTATATCGTCTTTCTTATTCCTGGGGTCTGGATCCACCCGGAGTGTCTGGCAATTGCAAGTAGCAGGAGGGAAACTGCTATCTATCCCTGACTCTCTAAAGCATGGACCCCACTGGCCCCCACACACTGGAAACACCTGCTGTATTTTCCTGTCCTGACCTCTTCAAGAGGCAAGATTTCTCTACAATGGATCTTCTGCAGATGGAAGGGAGGGGAGGGAGGGACACCAGGGCAGAGGGAGCTGAGTCTCCTGGAGCATAAAGACCTTTCTGAGCTCTCTTCCATCATCTCTGTAGGGCACTTGAAAAGAAGAAACGATAGAAAACAGGAGCAAACTCACTGTTCGAACAAGTGCCTGCTGACTATTGCATCCACTGCGCTGAGCGGATCGTCCAGGAGGTAGATGTCTGCATCCTGATACACGGCTCTAGAAAACATAGAGAGACGCCAGGAGACGACACTTCACACTCCCTGGGTCTCATCTCTGAATCATGATGGTGTCCAACAACTTCATGCTTCTTCTACAAACCCAGGGAAAGGGCCAAGACCCTGCTTCACACCGGCCCACCGGTGAGCGGGGTCTGTGTGCTCATGTCCGATAGGAGCCGCGGAGGAGGAGGGGCGGATGGCAACTGAAACCCCGTTTACCTGGCGAGGCTGACCCGGGCTTTCTGTCCTTCACTCAGCGGGATTCCTCTGTCTCCTATCTCAGTTAGATCTCCTTCCTCCAAAAGCTGTAAATCCTATACAGATAGGAAAGGGGAAAAAGAAAAAGATATAAATTGTGTTCTACTACCATCTTACACTTTTAGCATTAGTTCCTCATACAAGTATTTGATTAACGTGCATATATGCTCGGCTGCTACGTCGTATTCAACTATTTGTAACCCTGTGGACTAGGACTTGTCAGGCTCCTCTGTCCATGGGATTCTCCAGGCAACAACAACACTGGAGTGGTTTGCTGTTTCCTCCTCCAGGAGATCTTCCTGACCCAGGGATTGAATCAGTGTCTCCTGCGTCTCCTGCACTGGCAGGTGGATTCTTTACCACCGAGTGACCTGGGAAGCGACAGCAGTGGGTATAAGTCAGAGTAACTAAACTGTGACCTTGAAAATGCAAAAAAAAAAAAAAAAAAAAAAACTCAGTGTTTATTTGTTTTCATTCTGTAGTTTGGGAAAGCATGTACGCATTTGACCATTTTAACGGTATTTACTGAGGACCTACTGTATGACAGGCATTGCTCTGGGCACAGTGAACTCGGTTGTGAAGAAACAAACCTCCTAGAGTTTCTTTCCATGATGGAAGGAGGACAATATGGAAAATAACCTGAGCACAAGTACTGAGGACAGGAAGGAAAAGGAAGCTGGCTCAGGGGGATGGAGAGTGAAAGTGGGAAATGAGTCCACACTGGGGTGTGAGGGCTCAGAGCCGGTGTGAGCAGATCTGGGGGAAGGGGCAGGGGCTCAGGCAGACCTGGAGAGGCTGCTCCACACAGAGGGAGGGGCAAGTGCAGGGACCATGGGTAGATGCCCAAGACGTTCAGGACAAGGAGGCAGGAGAGCAGAGCAGAGTAAGAATGAGGGGCGTGAGGGCAGAGACAGAGCAGGAGGACCCTGGGGTCACTCTAGTAAGAAGAGGAGGGGAAGGTTAGACCTATTTGAGGTTTTAAGGAATCACTCCTGTGCTTTACAGAAAAAGACAGTAAGTGGGGAAGGGTGTGGGTAGATACAAGTGAGAATGTTACTGGAATAATCGAGGTGAGAGATGACAGTGGTCAGGACCAGAGTGAGAGCAGTGGGAATGGAGACATGGGGTCACACTCCAGGCACATGTTGAAGGCGGAGTCCAAAAGATCTGCTGACAGGATGGGTGTGGGTTGTAAGAGGAGACTGTGGTATTTGGGGCATAAGGAAGGGGAAGAACAGGGTCTCCATTTACTGAGCTGGAGAAGACGGTGGGTACAGGTTTAGGGGACTTCGCTTGTGGACAAGCTGAGATGACCTCTCGGTGATGTTACATTGCAGCTGGACATGCAAGTGTGAAGGTCTGTTCTAGAGACACAGGTGTGAGGCTGGCAAAGGCACAGGACTTCTTTTTATCAAGGAATGAGTGTCTCTTAAAAAGACATTTTACTGATCTCTGCCTCAGCTTCCCACTTTCAGAGAAGGGATAACACCTGACCCAAGTCTTCACAGTGATACTTAAAGTGAGTGACAGACAAGGTCTGTACAAGAAATGGGAGCAGAAAGAGCAAGCTGAGCAGGAAAACCAAAAGGAAAGAAACAGTGTGCTCGAGGGACACCCAGCAGATCAGTTGGACTAAGTAGATGCTTGTCTGTGAAAGCAGAAAAAACTCAAAGCTATGAAGGAAATAAAGTTGTAACTTGAGGATCTCAGAATCAATCAAAAGTCATATTTGAATATTATTTAAGAAGTAAATAGACAAATCAGCCTATTTTCCCCAGGGTACCATGGGGAAAAAAGAGAATAGATGACAAGTACATTCCCAAAATGACGCGATAGAAATCAGGCTTAAGAAGTTTTTCAGTCACTCAGTTGTGTTTGACTCTTTGTGATCCATGGAACGCAACACTCCAGCCTTCCTTGTCTTTTACTATCTCGTGGAGCTTGTTCAAACTCATGTCCACAGAGTCAGGGATGCCATCCAACCATCTCATCCTCTGTCATGCCCTCTCCTCCTGCCTTCAATCTTTTTCAGCATCAGGGTCTTTTCTAATGACTCATTTCTTCCCATCAGATGGTCAAAGTATTGGAGCTTCAGTCCTTCCAATGAATATTCGGGGTTGATTTCCTTTACAATTGACATGTTTGATCTCTTTGAAGTCCAAGTGACTCTCAAGAGTCTTCTCCAACACCACAGTTCAAATACATCTATTCTTCTGCACTCAGCTTTCTTTATGATACAACTCTCACATCCATACATGACTACTGGAAAAACCATAGCCCTACCTAGATGGAACTTTGTTGGCAAATTAATGCCTCTGCTTTTTAATATGCTGTCTAGGTTTGTCATAGCTTTTCTCCCAAGGAGCAAACATTTTTAATTTCATGACTGCAGTCACCATCTGCAGTGATTTTGGAGCCCAAGAAAATAAAGTCTATCACTGTTTCCATTGTTTCCCCATCTATTGCCATGAAGTGATGGAACTGGATGCCATGATCTTAGTTTTTTGAATGTTGAGTTTTAAGCCAATTTTTTTCACTCTACTCTTTCACATTCATCAAGAGGCTCTTTAGTTTCCCTTCGCTTTCTGCTATAAGTGTGGTGTCATCTGCATATCTGAGATTATTGATATTTCTCCCAGCAATCTTTATTCCATCTTGTGCTTCATCCAGCCTGGCATTTCACATGGTGTACTCTGCATATAAGTTAAATGAGCAGGGTGACAATTTATAGCCTTGTACTCCTTTCCCAATTTGGAATCAGTCCGCTGTTCCACGTCCGTTCTAATTGTTGCTTCTTGACCTCCATACAGGTTTCACAGGGGGCCAGTAAGGTGGTCTGGTATTCCCATCTCTTTTAGGAATTTTCCACCCTTTTTTGTGATCCATACAGTGAAAGGCTTTATCATATCAATGAAGCTGGTTCCTCTGCCTTAGACTTAAGTTACATGGTATTTCATTAGAAGTCTTAGGTTGCCTGCAATTATCAATTGGCACATTCTGTCACAGACAGGGTTTGTTTGGAGTTTTATCTACTAAACCCCCCATGCCTCAACATAGGATGCACAGCAGTACCTTTGTGCAGGTGAAGCCCTCACTTTTCTGTCTCTACTGCAGCAAACGTGGGGAGAAAGCAAGTAGCACACTGGTGCCACCAGGACAAACAAGTCCTTTGATCTCCCTAAGTCTCATTTTCCTCTGCTATAGAACGTGCTGCAGAAATCAGAGTCACTGAACTCAAGGGTGCTGTGAGAATCTCAAGAATTGTGTGAACACCTCCACAAATGAAAAATGGGCATGAGTTGATTATAACTTGCTGTTGGTGACTGATTCCTATTTTCTCACCAAGCCAACAGTGGGACCCTGTTTACAGTGTGAATCATAACATACAAAGCACATGACCACCATGGAAGAAAGAGACTCCCATCATAACTCTCCCTGACAACCATAAAGACACAGACACACACAGGTTCTCCACTCACTCAAATCTTAATGGAGGTGCATCTGATGAAAGGCAGCAAGTGCTCTCCTGTGATAATTTATAATTACCTCACATTCTTTCTTTCTTGAGCTCAGAAATTAATACCATCTCTTGCTTTGGGTTTTCATTGAAAAAATGAGCTATGTTATGTTCTCAGTCTCATGCCCACACATAGAATTACTTGGCCTCTCTTTCACTGTTGAGAGTCCTTGCAAACTGTTCCGCTTAGTTTTTATGCTTTGATTTTATGTTGTTCAAATGGTTTTCTTCTTAAAATAGCACCACATTTTAATACAGAAATCTTAACCACATTCTAGAAAAAGCACTCATGGTCTCTCTTTCCAGGACCTAAGAAATTATCTCTGAGTCTGGTAGTAATACTTTGACTGTGTTGTTGACTCTGAAAATTATATATGAACAAGCCACCAAGGGGAAAAACATTTTGGAGGATTTGAAGTAAAACCAAGTAGAGTTGATTTGTCAGCCAACGTATTCTGATTAGATTAAAGGGGAAAAGCCTGAGCTGAGCATATATTACAGTTCCTTCCACTGACAGGAAAGTGCTCTTATTCCTATTTGTTACCTCAAAGTTAAGTAAGTAAGTGTTAGTTACTCAGTCATGTTCCAATTCTGTGATCCCATGGACTATAGCCTACCAGGCTCCTCTGTCTATGGAATTCTCCAAGGCAAGAATACTGGAGTGGGTTGTCATTTTCTTCTCCAGGGGATATTTCCAACCCAGGGAGTGAGCCCAGGTCTTCCTGTATTTCAGACAGATTCTGTACTGTCTGAGCGACCAGGGAAGCCCCCAAATTTAATCAATTCTCACTGAACAGCAGACACACAAACTAGAGGCAAGCTAGGAAAAGGCGATGCTGGTTTGGTGCCATCCATCCAGAAGCACATCAAGGGCCCTTCAGCAATGGTGGAGACTTACAGTAGAAGCACCATGGAGCAGACTGCTGAAATGGTTAATGAGGGCCAGATGTGAGGCCCTGGCAGAGGAGGGCTGGGTTCCAGAGTCAAACAGCAGGAGGTCCTGCCTTCTTCACAGCTTTTCTTCCATTTGGAATTGCTCTTTCTCTCACGACCTGTCAATATCCTGCCCATTTTCTAGGCTCACCCCAAACCCACTCTCCTATGAAACCATCCTGCACTCATCTCTCTTCCTGCTGGGTTTCCAAGGCTCTCATCTCTCATGTCTCATGAAGGACCATCTTATTCTGCTCCATCATTTATACATGTGCACATGGCTTCTCTCAACTCTTGTCGGGTAAGATCTGTGCATGAAGCTCTGTGCTGGACCCTGATGCTCATTATCTCTAATCCTCACAGCAAGATGCACAGTAAGTACTGGCCCCATTTCACAGATGAGGAAACTGAGACTGAGTGAGGTTACATCACTGGTCAGCTGTTAAACAGAAGAGCTGGAATTTGAACCAGCTCATGTCAGTTCAGAGCCTTCTTTTCTTTCACATCATGCTGCCCAGATGGTGACTGAAGGTATATGTGAAATGAAGACAACTCAATAAAGTAACTCAAGACTTGAAGGCCTCTATACCTAGACATATAAGTATCAATAAACTTATTATCTGATGATTGTCAAAGCAGTCTGAAAAGAAATGTCCAAGTAAGTGATCTATGTGGAAAAATATTAAACTAGAATTTATCAATTTGATACCTTTAAATACATGTTCACTAAACATTTTCAAATGGCTTAAGGATAACATGTAACAAATGTTACATACTATACTGGGTGACAGGATATTGTTATTGTTGACTTACATAATGTACTATGTGTAGAGCACTGATAGAAATATCAACTTGAATAATGGAAGCTAAATACTCTTCCATAAGAAGTTAAATACTTCTTTCTTACATGTCACATTTTATAGATATAATTTTCCAGAATCTGGATGAGCTTATAATTAAGAATTAATTTATTTTAAAACTCATTTACAGAGTACTTGTTAGGTCCCTAGCAATCAGGTGCTTTAAAATGACGACCACATTTCATCCTCAAAAAAAACCTCATGAGGTTGATAGTTTTCTCCATTTTACAGATGAAGAAACAGGCTTGTAAGGATCAAAAAAACCAAAACCAAACATCTGGTCAATAGAATGATTGAAACTCAATTCCTGAACCTTCTGACTCCTAGACCTTGGAGGTGATGTCATTAGCCTGAATCAACATTGCAATCTGATTACTTCACGTCTCCCTGTTTTGTTACAGAAAAATTTTCAGCTCAATGAACTTAAATAGTTACTTCAATAAGTTCTAGTATAATACATCCAGTTGCTACTAACATATGTTATATAAAAATGTTGCTTTTAGAAAGACAGTGATGAAGATCCTACACGCAGGGCAGCAAAGGAGACACAGATATAAAGAACAGACTTTTGGACTCAGGTGAGAAGGTGATGGTGGGATAATTTGAGAGAATAGCATTGAAACATGTACAGTACCATAAGTAAAATAGACGACCAGTGCAAGTTTCATGCATGAAGCAGGGCACCCAAAGCCAGTAATCTGGGGCAATCCAGTGGGATAGGGTGGGTAGGGAGGTAGGACGGGGGTTCAGGATAGGGGGACACATGTATACCCATGGCCGATACATGTTGATCTATGGCAAAAATCATCACAATATTATAATTATCCTCCAATTTAAATAAATATTTTTAAAAAAATAAATGTTGCATTTTTATGGCTTTTCCTCCAGGATGTGGGGGATGTAGGGGTAAGGAGAAATCTTTGTTATATTTATATGGATGGATAAATGGATGGAGAGGAAAAGGTTAGAATGATACCGATAGCAACCATTAATTGAAACTCTGGTTTGTTTACATTTCACAGGCATTTTCTGTAGTCTTTACAGTAACCCCAACCCTCCCCCCATTTAATAAGAATGGAAACTGAGACAAATATCTGGAGTTACTACCCAGGACTGGTTCTCTCCAAAGTGAAAGTGAAAGTCGCTCAGTCTTGTCTGACTCTTTTCAACCCCATGGACTATAGTCCATGGAAATCTCCAGGCCACAATACTGGAGTAGGTAGCCTTTCCCTTCTCCAGGGCATCTTCCCAAACCAGGGCTCGAACTGAATCTCCCACATTGCAGGTGGATTCTTTACCAGCTGAGCCACAAGGAAGCTCAAGAATACTGGAATGGGTAGCCTATCCCTTCTCCAGCAGACCTTCCCGACCTAGGAATTGAACTGGGATCTCCTGCATTGCAGGTAGATTCTTTACCAACTGAGCTATGAGGGAAGCCTGGCCAAGCCTTTTCTACCACACATGCTATCTCTGTGTCTACAGGCCAGACTAAATTCCAGGACACTACTATTTTCTGTGATTGCCTTATGACCATCCTCTGATACCTGGAATCCAAAAGGAGACAGCCAGAGGCTCTCTTAACTTACTAGGTAGTTCTCAGGTATCATAAAGACCTTTCTGACCTCTTATTAACTGGAGTCATACATGACATTTCAGAGCAGCAACAAAACCTCCTGGAAACCCTCTGACCCAATGTTCTCATTTTGCTGCAGAAACATCAGAGGTCCATGCAGGTAACAGGACATGTCCAGAGTGACAGCAGGCAAGTGATGAAGCTGGGGCCAGAACTCTCCTCTCCGCTACTTCTCCACTCTGGGCCTCCCTTCCTGCCAAGGATGGGATGGGCATGAGAGGCCCAAACTCCATGTCCCAACTACGCACAAGAACAGGAGAGCAGTCCATGTTTATAGAAATGTCACATCCCATACAGAAGAATCACTGTGCAGCCCAGTCCTGCAGGTCCCCTTCCCACCAGAGTCTGTGCTGCACAATTGCCCCAGGGAGGGTAAAGCCCCAGAACACTGCCCGTGTTACTGGTCCAGTCACCCCACGCGGCTGTGGCAAAGCATCAGCTCCCTGGGATCTGAACTTGAGCTGCAAATGTAGAGATGAGGTGTCTCATTGCTCCAGGCCTCAGTTATACTAACTATAAAGTGAAGAAGGGAGTATCGAAGACACTCATAAAGAATGAATAACTCATAAATCTAAATTATCTGTGTGCATGTGCACGTGTGAAAGACAAAAAGGCTTTGCACATGGACTCTTAATAAATGGGAGCTACTGTTCTCACTGTGCTACATTTGCTGTCCCTTCTTTTCTTACATGGAATCTACACCATTTAATAAAACTCTAGCTCATTCCTGCTAATTTAACATCATTTCTGCAAACGCACAATCACCCATGAACAAGAACACAGAATAAAGAAACAAGCCCATTAAACAAGCAATTCTGTCTGTTCATATCATTGTAAAATGCTACTTACTTGATACAGGGCTTCCTAGCTGGCACTAGTGGTAAAGAATCCACCTGGCAATGCTGGAGACATAAGAGACAAGGGTTTGACCCCTAGGTCAGGAAGATCCACTGCAGGAGGGCATGGCAACCCAACCCAGTATTCTTGCCTAGAGAATCCCATGGATAGATAAGCCTGCCAGGCTACAGTCCATAGGGCCGCAGAGTCGGACACAACTGAAGTGACTTAGCACGCACACGCTCACCTGATAAAACCTATGATATTCAAGTAATTTTTTGAGGAGAATTACCATTTCCTCACAAAGCAGGTTTGGAGTCTTCACCACCACACCTTTGAAGATCTGTCTCTGCCTTTTCCTCACAGTACAAGAGAACACTGGAATTCCAGACTGCATTGAACAGAACCCAGAGGTGGGGGTGGTGGGGAGCCCTTTAACACTATTATTCACTGACTTTTATAACCCAAGAGAGTAACACAATATTTAACGTTATTTACTTTTTTCCCTTTCTTTTTGCCAAATTGTATTCTCCTATCAGTTTAGTTCTCATCATTTATTCACTAATCTTATTTAAATCCCAACATACAGTTAAACCTTTCATCTCATCATTTCCGTGAAACGCAATGCCATTTCTGAAAATAATCTCCCTCAGTGAAATGATGCAGTATTAAAAAGAAATGTTTAAGCATTCCAGTTTCCTTAAATGATAAATTACAAGTCAAAAATGAAGTGGAGAGAGACACTCACAGACTGAAAGGGAACAAGGAAGCATCAGCTAAGTACAGGGGCAGACCTTATGTGGGTTCAAACAGTGGTGAAGGAGATTTCTCAGTGAGATAATCAAAAACATGAAAACACAGACTAGCAGATTGATGATATTCAGGTGAAATATATTTTTTCAGGTGAAATATAGTGATATTTTTGCCCCAAAGTCTTTACTATCTTTTAGAGAAAACTAATGAAGTATTTACAGATGAACTAATCTGAGGTCTAGGATCTGCTCCACAATACTCTGGGGTGGGGGTGGGGCTGGCAGAGGGTAGGGGTAGAGATGCAGCGAGACTGGCCACCAGCTGATTCTGGCTGAAGCTGGGGGTGGTACATGAAGGGTTCATTACACTGTGCTCTCTCCTTTTGTAAATTTTTATAGCTTTCCATTAAAAAAGTTAAAAGCTAATGAAACTTCACAGAATGAAACAATCCCCACCCCACCCCAAACCCCCCCACCAAAGGTATTCTGTAAGTGTCATTATCCCATAAACATTAAAAGGACAGCATATGTAAATATGCCTGCATAAAAACCCAGAAGACCAACTTTAAAAATTAAGCAACATTCAAAAATCTTTCCATTTTGTTAAAAAGAACTTTTGACAAACCTTGTAGTTTAAAATCAACACTATCATTATTTGAAATTCAAGTAAACGCAACTCAAACGTCATTACTCACCTTTTTCAAAGCACAAGCCTCTATTACTTTTTCATATCGTTCTTTTTCATATTTCTTCCCAAATAAAATATTACTCTTCACAGTTCCTGGAAACTCCCAGGGCTGCTGAGGCACATACGCGACCCTCCCGTGCACGTGGACCTGCCCCTGGCTCCGGGGCAGCTCCCCCAGCAGAGCACGTAACAGTGACGACTGAAACAGACGGCAACACACACATGTGAACAGGCAGCACTCAGGGCGGAACACACCCCGCAGTGCAGCCGACCCCACCCTGGTGCTTGATACAGGATAGAACCTTTTCCTTCAACAGGATAAAGTACAGCCCTCGCAGTTGATTCAAAAAAAGAAAATAACCCAAATGGTCAAAGAAAACAATGACTCATAAGGAATATATTAATAGTATAGTGAAGTCGCTTAGTCATGTCCAACTCTTTGTGACCCCATGGACTGTAGCCTACCAGACTACGCTGTCCATGGGATTTTCCAGGTTACAATACTGGAGTGGGCTGCCATTTCCTTCTCCAGGGGATCTTCCCAACCCAGGGATCGAAACTGGGTCTCCCACACTGCAGGCAGACTTTACCATCTGAGCCACCAGGGAATATAGTATAACCACAGTATAAACAATCTACTCTGCCCAAGTATCCTTCAAATGAAGTTCTACTCAGGAAAGAGTAATTAAGAATGTTAACATCATTCTCTAACAGAGCAGCCCAGCAGGATGTGTATTTTCTATATCTGATGTTTAATTTAGTTGCTCCTGCATCTGGGTATCTTTTACTTGACAAACACTTGTTCTTAAAAAGCTATGTGTGAAGAATATATCAAAAGATGATTACCTGAAAGAACTCTGAAGTGGGCTGTGTCTGCAGAGCAAAAGTCTATCACAGAGGAAATCAGCACCCTTTCATGTACACACTCCCACATTTTTAAAAATAATTTTATTTATCTTGAGTTCTTTTATTTATTTTTCATTTATCTTTTACAATGTTGTATTGGTTTCTGCTGTACCACAATTCTAATTTTATTTATTTTTGTTTGCACTGGGCCTTCATTGCAGTGCACGGGTTTTCTTGTTAAGGAGCACAGGCTCTAGTGGGCAGGCTTCAGCAGCTGCAGCCCATGGGCTCAGCAGTTGCAGCTCCCAGGCTCCAGAGCACAGACCCAATAGTTGTGGTGCACGGGCTTAGTTGCTCCACATGTGGATCTTCCCAGACCAGGGATCAAACCTGTGTCTTCTGCATTGGCAGGTGGACTCTTATACCACTGAGCCAGCAGGGAACCCCACATCCCACATGTAGATTTCTGTATTTTGTTGTTTGTTTGCTGTTTTTTGTTGTTTTGTTGTTTGTTGTGCATGTGCACATTTCCTTCAGATCTTCAACATCACACAGACGTGGTATGTATCCACACCATCAGAGCGCTCACGACACTGGGCTGAAATAATATGTCTGCATGCCTGTCTCACCCCAGAACCTGGTTGACTCTGAAAGGCAGAGAGCTGGGGTCTTGCTCCGTCTGTATCTTTATCTCCAGCACGTGGCTGCACATTCACTCCACGTGCACCGACAAGATCACATCAAGTCACAGGAGGAAATACTCAAAGTTTCCGGGAAGATTTTTATGACCTCCAGACTTCCCGGAGGGGCCACAAGATGAAAAGGAGTCCTCATTGTCTCTGTCCATGCTGAACAGCTGTCACATAAACAGTTTCCTTCACTGAGATGTCCAAATTCCCCACAAGCAATTTGCAACTGGGCCATGTGAAGCACAAAGAAGGAAAAGACAATGTGCATTTATCCTGATTTATTTGCCACAGAACCTTCTTGTAAAATGAGTATTTCATGGAAACACTAGAGAAACACTGTTCTAGACACACTCAATTCAAACTGAGTCATACTCGGCTCTGGGCTCCACTCTGAGGATTGAACAGGGGCTGTGGAGTTGCATCAAGCTGACAAAGGCATCACAGCTTACCTTTCCTGCACCCACAGGTCCAATCACAGCTAACAGTTCACCAGGTCTGACAGTAAAGGAAAGGCCTTGTAGGGTTGGGGTCTCTGATGCCTACAAATTAAAGTTTATAAAAATGTACCCATTTTAATAAAGTAACACAAATTGTTTTACAAAGGGGAAAAGATAACAATAGTCAACATAACTGATATGCAAAATATAACCCACATTTTTCTCTTTCCTGTTTTAAGATATTGTGTCCTGGAGGTCTCTTCATCAAATCTTATCTCTTTGCGGATCTGAGGCAGCTTTAGCTAACTTTAGGAAGGTTCCTTCTTTGACTAGATTCCCATACGGACAGAGGAACGTTCCAACTACCACACAATTGCACTCATTTCACGTGCTAGCAAAGTAATGTTCAAAATCCTTCAACCTAGGCTTCAGCAGTACATGAACAGAGAACTTCTAGATGTGTAACCTGGATTTAGAGAAGACAGAGGAACCAGAGATCAAATTGCTGACATTTGTTGGATCACAGAAAAATCAAGAGAACTCCAGAGAATATCTGCTTCTGTTTCATTGACTATGCTAAAGCCTTTGACTGTGTGGATCACAACAAGCTGTGGAAAATTTATAAACAGATGAGAATACCAGATCATGTTACCTGTCACCTGAGAAACCTGTATGC
Organism: Bos taurus; assembly: GCF_002263795.3. NCBI lineage: Eukaryota > Metazoa > Chordata > Mammalia > Artiodactyla > Bovidae > Bos > Bos taurus. The sequence continues at coordinate 23,174 of NW_020190994.1, read as the reverse complement.
AAGTCAAGAGGAAACAGTTAGGACGAGACAAATAACAGACTGGTTCCAAATTGGGAAAGGAGTACGTCAGGGCTGTATATTGTCACCCTGCTAATTTAACTTTTATGCAGACTACATGATGCAAAATGCCAGGCCAGATGAAACACAAAATGGAATCTAGAATTCTGGCAGAATATCAACAATCTCAAACACGCAGATGATACCACTCTAATGGCAGAAAGTGAAGAGGAACTAAAGAGCCTCTTGATGAAGGTGAAAGAGGAGAGTGAAAAAGCTGGCTTAAAATTCAACATTCTCAAATCTAAGATCATGGAATCTGGTTTCACCACTTCATGGCAAATAGAAAGGGAGGAAGTGGAAACAGTGGCAGATTTTATTTTCTTGTGCTGCAAAATCACTTCAGACAGTGACTGCAGCCATGAAATTAAAAATGCTTGCTGCTTGGAAGAAAAGATATGATAAACCTAAACTGTGTATTAAAAGGCAGAGACATTACTTTGCCAACAAAGGTCCATATAGTTAAAGCTATGGTTGTTCCAGTAGTCATGTATGGATGTGAGAATTGGACCATAAAGAAGGCTGAGTGCAGAAGAATTGATCTTTTTAAACTGTGGTGTTGGAGAAGACTCTTGAGAGTTCCTTGGACAGCAAGAATATCAAACCAGTCAATCCTAAAGGAAATCAATCTTGAATATTCATTGGAAGGAATGATGCTGAAGCTGAAGCTCCAATATTTTGTCCACCTGATGCAAAGAGCTGACTCATTGGAAAAGACCCTGATGCTGGGGAAGATTGAAAGTAGGAGGAGAATGGGATGACGGAGGATGGGATGGTTGGATGTTATCACTGACTCGATGGACCTAAGTTTGAACAAGCTCCGGGAAAATGGTGAAGGACAGGGAAGTTTGGCATGCTGCAGTTCTTGGAGTTGCAAAGAGCTGGACACTACTGAGCTACTGAACAACAGCAACAACAACAGAAATACTGAAGTGGGTGTCCATTCCCATGGACAGAGGCGCCTGGTGGGCTATACTCCATGGGGTCACAAGGACTAAGGCACAGCTGAAGCGACTGACACTTCACACTTCAGCCTAGAATATTAGATCTGGGTTTTCTGGCTCAGCTGGTAAAGAATCTGCCTGCAATGTGGGAGACCTAGGTTCGATCCATGGGTTGGGAAGATCCCTGGAGAAGGGAAAGGCTACCGACTCCAGTACTCTGCCCTAGAGATTTTCATGAACCGTATAGTCCATGGGGTCACAAAGAGTCGGACACAACTGAGCAACTTTCACTTTTCAAGAAAAGATGTATTTATGTTCTATATCTTTTGTTTACGGTGATCCTATTGTATAGCACAGGGAATTATATTTAATACTCTGTAATAAAACATAATGAAAAATGAACTAAAAATTAAAAGAAGAATTTACATACTTTAAGCTCAACACATGCTAATACATTGAAAGCTCTCTTGAAAATGAGAAAAAAAGCAACATGTCAAATGCCTCAGGCTGATTTTACACTTAACCGCCATTCATTGTAAACCTTATTCCTGATTCCGAGAATTTTTATAACATATTCTCAGTAAATAAGAAAGTCATATTTTACAGTATGTGTAAAATCTCAAAATTCTCCAATAAATCTATATCACAGTTGTCTTTTAGCAGTCACGATTTTGGAATGAAAGGATTCTTACCTTTTCCCCAAAAGCAGTAAATGCCTGCACATCCACGATCGTTCTACCATCTGATGGCAGCTGAGGGTAGCACTGTGACGTCTCATCAAGTAACAGAAAGTTCTACAGAAAAAGGCAAAACATATATTGTTTATACTGCAAGAACAAAGCACACACAAAAAAACAATTGCTTCTCTGAAATTTGCAATAAAAATTTTATACAGCCTACCTATCATTTTATAGCTGTATTTTATTAGGTCTTGGTTCACCTGAGAAATAGTATATAGTATGTAATATACTATTATTATAGTATGTATACATCTAAGTATATAATACAGTATAGCATATATATATAATATAGCATATATATATGTATATATAGTGTATGTGTATGTGTGTATGTGAGAGCATGCATGTATAAAACAGATAATAAAGAATTCCAGGCCATGAGGCTATCTTTGCTACTTTCTCAACAAGTGTGCTGGTTCCTTTCTAAGAAGAAAATATGGCTTCAAACTCCAATGCATTTAGAACCTGGACATTTCTATTGTTTTACTTCTGTGTTACCAACAGTGAACAGGTGAGCTAGTAGGAAATTATTTCATAAGTATTAACTGAATCCCACCAGGTGCCAAGCACCATGCGACACTGCTAGGAACACAGAGAGGAAGGCCCTTCCCAGGCTGTCAGGAAGCAGGTGGCACAGGACAGGCTGGGAACACAAGACCAATGACAGAGACTCTGAGTGCAAACCCTGTACACTCTGCTTTCCCCCTCATGTGCATCAAATCCATATCACTGCTTGTCATTAACTATCACTTAAGTCATCATTCTAAAAAGAAAATGCTCTTAAGTTTCTACACCTTAAAAAATATTTTACCAGCATCTTTTCACAATCACTGTCTCTTCTCCTTAGTCAATGTCCTCTCTCCTCCACAGCAGGAATGGCTGCACCTACCACTTCTTATCCTCTACACTACTTAGCAGCTAATTGATGCAATGTAGCTGAACAAAACAAAGTTCTATGAACTGCTACACAGGACAAGTGAAAGTAAGTGAAGTCATTCAGTCGTATCCGACTCTTTGCGACCCCATGGACTGTAGCCTACCAAGGTCCTCTGTCCATGGGATATTCCAGGCAAGAATACTGGAGTGGGTTGCCATTTCCTTCTCTAGGAGATCTTCCTGACCCAGGAATTGAACCCAGGTCTCCTCCATTGTAAGCAGACACTTTACGGTCTGAGCCACCAGGGAAGTCTCACATAGGACAAACACACACAAGAAAACTCCCTCTTGCCTTGCAAATCCTTAACATAATTCTAAGAGAAAAGCTAGAGTGGTAAAGATACTGAACAAACAATTCATACCATTCCCATTCTTCAAGGTCCCCAAAACTGTGAACATGTTGCAGAGACTACTGGCTGTGCTCAAAATCTGCTCTCATTCTTCGGTGGTTAACAAACCCTGGGTTTTAGCTGACACATGGCAGCCTGAAAGAGGCCCTCTGTCTCCAGCCTCTGCAGCAAATAGATGTAGCCATGTGACTAAAGCCAGGTCAGTGGAAACCAACAATAACCAGGACCTTCCTCTACCCTAAAACCCGGGCCTTGGAGGCTGCCAGCTGGATCAAGGTCACATGCGGTGAAGTAACAAGAAAGAGTCTGGGTCCCTAACACCATGGAGAATCACACTAGCCTTGGGACTTGTTATCAGGTAAATTATATCCCCACAAAAAAAGATATGCTGAAGTCCTAATCCCAACTACCTGAAAATGTGACTTTATTTGGAAATTCAGTTGTTGTAGATGTAATCAATTAAGGTAAGATCACAGTGGAGTAGGGTGGGCTCTGAATCCAATATGATCAGTGTCCTTAAGAGAGATGCTGAGACAGATATACACAAACACACACACACACAAAAGCTACCTGATGATGGAGACAGAGGCTAGAATGATGGCATTTACAAGTGAAGGAATGCCAAGATTTGTCTGTAACCACTCAAAGCTAACAGAGGCAAGAAAGGATGCTCCCTTATCTAATTCAGAGGGATTCTGACCCTCCTGACATCTTGGTTTCAGACTTCTAGCCTCCAGGATGGTTAAACAATACATTCCTGTGGTTTCAGCCCACCTGGTTTGTGGTAATTTGTAATGGTAGCAGCAGGAATCTCATACAGAACTTTATAAGGATTCTTGCATGAGAGAAAAACACATGACCTGTGTAATCAGCTTTAAATGGGTAACTCTGGCACCCACAGGCAAACTGAATTCTTACCAACAAAGGGTCAACTGAAACAAGCATGTCAGGATGTTTGAGAAAGAAAACAACACACAAATAGTAATCTACTACCTTAAACAACATAAAGACTCTTCAAGTCCTTGACACCCCGTCTATCATGCCTCAGAGCCATAAATGTGATTGCAAAACTTCTACTTCAAAAGAAAAACTGGTAAAAACTGAACATGAAAACCCTTGTGCAGGAAAAGCAAGACAGGATCCTTGCATTTCTCTCAAAGACCAGCTGGCGGGAGACTTGATCCTCTCATTCCCTCCTCCTCTCATCCAGGCTCACAGAGAACCTAATACTAGGCAAAGCTACTTCTGTCCACACCAAGCCCATGTCCAGCAGGAGGCAAGATGAACAGGCAGTGGTCTAAGGACTTCTCTGCAGGCTCTCAACCACTGCAGCCCAAGTCCTCTCTCCACACCACTTCTCCCATCGTCAGCCATGTGGGAGCTCTCATCTGTTCTACCACAGCTTATCTCTTTCCCAATTCTTCTTTCCTCTCAAAACAATATAATTTCAGAATCTCACTCACTAATTAATCATTTCAAACATTGATACTTTTCTTTTTCTGATTCCTTGCCGAGATTTCCCCAACACCAGCAAACTGACCCCAAACACAACACTCCTTCCTGATCTCTCTACAGCACCTCCGAGAGTGTCCACCACACTTAACGCCCCCAGTGACTGCCCAGCACCAAAGTCCACACTCCCCAGGTGACCTCTACTCAGACACCCTGAGTCCTGACCCCATCTTTCCTTCTGGCCCATCTCAAATACTAACCTTACTGGGAACCATCTCAGCACATCCCCAGCTGGTACTGCCCTCCCTACCTCTGAATCCCCAGAGGAATATTAAGTTACATAGAGGGGAGACACTATGTCATTTATGCACTTATATAGTCCCAACTCTAGCTAAGACTGAGTCTTACACAATCAGATTGTATGGTTGTTCAAATCAGTCCAACCACTGTAGCATGGCTACAGCCTTACATAGTCAAAGCTAACATAGCAACGAGAAAAATGTTACGAGTGTTATGAGAGAGGCTGGGACCCAGGGTCCTTTATGGGAGCGCTTGCACCTGGACAAACATCTCCTTGAGCAACAAAATACAAAGAAATTGTAAGGGACTAAACATAACTGCACACACGCAAAGGCAATTACGAACAATAAGATATAAAAACCCCATAAGCCAACTGCCATTTTTGAGCTGCCGGGAGCAAACGCAGGGAACTGTGTGTGATCTTGGCACACGGCACCTACAAGACAGTGGGCAAACCACTTAAGTCACCCCTCTGGCTCAAACCACCAAATCTTCCCTACCCTCACCCCTCTTAAGGAACCAGCCCGCCCTTCTCAAAGAGTCAACGGGGCATCAGTTTTTTGTTTTCATACTTTGTGATGCAGCATAAGCCTCAAAAAGCCTTGCTTGAATTTCTCATCTGGCATATATCAATTTCTATTGATTAAAAAGACCAAGGGCCATGGAGAGTAATGTATATGTTATATACCTTGTCTACACAGAATCAGATACAATGTCAGCGTAAGTGTGTCACCAAGACATCAACACTCAATGTGTGTACATTAAAACAGAAATTCCCACGTCCAAACAAAAAAGGTGCCTGAAGTGCTAGCGGGATTTTTCTCCAGGACTCACTCTGATGAAAAAGCTGAAATTAAATGGCCATTAGAGCCATGAAGTGCAGACCCAGAACAGGTTATGCAGGAAAGTATCCACATCAGAACTGAAGCCAAAAAGACTGACTTCCCAGTGGTGGTAATGGAAAACCTAAAGCTGCTCTGTGAATAACATAACCTCAGGGACACATTTTACTGGATGCAAAAGTCACTGAAAACTTTTAGTGCTTTGAAGTTAAAATCTTTCACAATCCTATGGGAGTCATTCAGTGCCAAGACCATGGGTCTGCCTTCATCACTTAGAGAAAAATAGACTTCTTCGGCTGATGAGGTCATAGTAAATCATCCATTTTCACAGAGACAATTGAATCTTCATTTTAAATAGAAATAATTGAGCCCCTACTGTGTGCAAGGCCCTTGTTTTCATGATAAAAATTATTTCAGTTCAGTTCAGTCACTCAGTCCTGTCCGACTCTTTGTGACCCCATGAATTGCAGCATGCCAGGCCTCGCTGTCCATCACCAACTCCCAGAGTTCACCCAAACTCATGTCCATCGAGTCAGTGATGCCATCCAGCCATCTCATTCTCTGTCATCCCCTTCTCCTCCTGCCCCCAATCCCTCCCAGCATCAGGGTCTTTTCCAATGAGTCAACTCTTCACATGAGGTAGGCAAAGTATTGGAGTTTCAGCTTTAGCATCAGTCCTTCCAAAGAACACCCAGGACTAATCTCTTTTAGAATGGACTGGTTGGATCTCCTTGCAGTCCAAGGGACTCTCAAGAGTCTGCTCCAACACCAGAGTTCAAAAGCATCAATTCTTCGGCACTCAGCTTGCTTCACAGTCCAACTCTCAGATCCATACCCCTGACTATTTAGGGACAGTTAGTTTAAAAAAGGAGACAACAGGCATGGTGGGAATCACACATTTGAAAAGATGAAGGCAGCTAGAGAGAGGCTTAGACACGAAGTAAAAGAAGAACAGAAACAAAAATGCAGAGATCAGAAATCAACAATAAAACATCTTTGGTGGAAAAAATCCACTTTTAAACACAGAGAACTAAGTGAATCTGAGGCCATGTTTCCTGCCCAGGGAACAGGGACTTCTCAGCAAGTTCCTCCCCTCCCAGACCAGAGAGGAATCCAAGTCACCCCAGGACTGTGCCCAGTCACTGCCTAGACATTCCAGTCAGCACAAGAGATGCAATTTGTTTGCATCTCCTGCTTTTAGACATTTGAATCATCCTGCAGCTATCACTGCATGGCAAAGGCCTGTGTTGCTGCTACTAATACTACTACTGCTAAATGAGCACGGATCTTCAGTTCAGTTCAGTCGCTCAGTCATGTCCGACTCTTTGTGACCCCATGGACTGCAAAAAACCAGGCTTCCCTGTCCATCAACAACTCCCAGAGTTTACCCAAACCCATGTTCATGGAGTCGGTGATGCCATCCAACCAGCTTGTTCTCTGTCATCTCCTTCTCCTCCCGCCTTCAATCTTTCCCAGCAGCAGGGTCTTTTCAAATGAGTCAGCTCTTCACATCAGGTGCCCAAAGTATTGGAGTTTCAGCTTCAACATCAGTCCTTCCAATGAAGACTCAGAACTGATCTCCTTTAGGATGGACTTGTTGGATCTTCTAGGTATACAAGGGACTCTCAAGAGTCTTCAACACCACAGTTCAAAATAATCTATTCTTCAGTGCTCAACTTTCTTCACAGTCCAAATCTCACAACCATACATGACTACTGGAAAAACCAAAGCCTTGACTAGATGAAACTTTGTTGGCAAAGTAATGTCCCTGCTTTCTAATATGCTATCTAGATTGGTCATAACTTTCCTTTCAAGGAGTAAGCCTCTTTTAATCTCATGGCTGAGTCACCATCTGCAGTGATTTTGGGGTCCCCCCAAAAATAAAGTCTGACACTGTTTCCACTGTTTCCCCATCTGTTTCCCATGAAGTGATGGGACCAGATGCCATGATCTTAGTTTTCTGAATGTTGATCTTTAAGCCAATTTTCTCACTCTTCTCCTTCACTTTCATCAAGAGGCTCTTTAGTTCTTCTTCACTTTCTGCCATAAGGGTGGTGTCATCTGCATATCTGAGGTTATTGATACTTCTCCTGGAAATCTTGATTCCAGCTTCTGCTTCATCCAGCCCAGCATTATTCAGGATGTACTCTGCGTGTAAGTTAAATAAGCAGGCTGACAATATATAGCCTTGACATATTCCTTTTCCTATTTGGAACCAGTCTATTGTTCCATGTCCAGTTCTAACTGTTGCTTCCTGACCTGCATATAGGTTTCTCAGGAGGCAGGTCAGATGGTCTGGTATTCCCATCTCTTTCAGAATTTTCCACAGTTTATTGTGATCCACACAGTCAAAGGCTTTAGCATAGTCAATAAATCAGAAATTGATCTTTTTCTGGAGCTATCTTGCTTCTTTGATGATCCAGCAGATGTTGGCAATTTTATCTCTGGTTCCTCTTCCTTTTCTAAAACCAGCATGAACATGTGGAAGTTCAAGGTTCACATACTGTTGAAGCCTGGCTTAGAGAATTTTGAGCATTACTTTAGTAGCCTGTGAGATGAGTGCAATTGTGCAGTAGTTTGAACATTCTTTGGCATTGCTTTTCTTTGGGAGTGGAATGAAACCTGACCTTTTCCAGTCCTGTGGCCACTGCTGAGTTTTCCAAATTTACTGGCATATTGAGTGCAGCACTTTCACAGCATCATCTTTAGGATTTGAAATAGCTCAACTGGAATTCCATCACCTCCACTAGCTTTATTCATAGTGATGCTTCCTTCAAGTGGCCTTAGCCCACTTGACTTCGCATTCCAGGATGTCTGGCTCTAGGTGAGTGATCACCCCATCGTGATTATCTGGGTCATGAAGATCTTTTTTGCACAGTTCTTCTGTGTATTCTTGCCACCTCTTCTTAATATCTTCTGCTTCTATTAGGTCCATACCATTTCTGTCCTTTATTGAGCCCATCTTTGCATGAAATGTTCCCTTGGTATCTCTAATTTTCTTGAATAAGTCTCTAGTCTTTCCCATTCATGGATCTTATACTTTTAACACATTTTACCTAAGAAAAGAGGGAAACACGTACACTTTGGAAAGACTGCCAGCTTGGCACTGAAAGAGTTGAATCTCACCTAACTGGCACACAGTGACACCACATAAAGGAAGTATTTTAGGTCAAATCTGCCTATAATTTTAAAAAGTTATTTTTCACCAAACCTTGATTCTTCGGATGCTGACAACAGCCTCTGACACCTTCTCGACAGCCATGGGGAAGTAGAGGGTGCTCGAGAACCGCAGAGCCTCAAACAGCGTCACCACCACAAACACTTGGCTGGCTGTGATCAGGTTGTCAAGGAGCTCATTGGCAATGAAGGTGACAAAAATCATGATTTTGCTCACAGCGAAAAATGTTGCCAAATTCATGCCCCTAAGGTAGGAACTTCTCAGAATCTTGGAAATTTCCTTTCTAGAAAAGAAAGTAGGACATACGATTTAAAAAAAGCATCAACATACAAGACATGAATTCAGTGTCCGTGTGAGTGGCCCTTTTCTAGGGAGTAAACACAGATTAAAATAAACCATCCCTCACATCATGGAGACATTAGCATAGTCCACATCCAGGGGTCTGCCCAAACACCAGGACCACAGACTTCATAATCACTTCACTCTTTCAAGTAAGGGGAGGATTAAAGTCACACTTTTAAACATTTTGAGTCAATCAGACTAGGTTTGAACATTCATTCAACATTCATAATCATAAGTCCTGTGCTGGGCTCCTCACAGAAAGACACAGCCTGTCCCCTCCAGGGCTCATGAACCTGTGGGGGAAGAGAATTAGCAACCACAAGATTGGGAGATGATAGACAGAGACGGTCAGCACAGCTCCCATGGGAGCTCAGAGCAGAGGCGTGTAACCCAGAGCAGTGGAGTCAGGGCAAGTCACACACACGTGGACCCTGAGAAGATGAGTTGGAGTCAGTCAGGCTTGGAGCAGGCCAGAGAAGAAGAAACATGGGAATGTATTCCCAGCAGTGGCAGGGGAGGCGGGGAGCAGAAATGTGCAGTCAGATGTGACAAGGTGCAGTCAGAGAAATGATCATATGATGTTTAAACAAAAGATGGAAAACAAAAGGGACAGTATTTTCATAGCTCCTTTTGAAATGAATAATAGTAATTCATGAATTAGTTAGTGGTAAAGAATCCACCTGCAATGCAGGAACACAGGTTCAAACCCTGGGTGGGGAAGATCCTCTGGAGAAAGCAATGGCAACCCCTCCAGTATTCCTGGCTGGGAAATTCCGTGGACAGAGGAGCCTGGTGAGCTACAGTCCATGGGGTCACAAAGAGTTCGATCAGCTCAGTTCAGTTCAGTCACTCAGTCGTGTCCGACTCTTCGCAATCCCATGAATCGCAGCACGCCAGGCCTCCCTGTCCATCACCAACACCCAGATTTCACTCAGACTCATGTCCATCAAGTCAGCGATGCTATCCAGCCATCTCATCCTCTGTCGTCCCCTTCTCCTTCTGCCCCCAATCCCTCCCAGCATCAGAGTCTTTTCCAATGAGTCAACTCTTTGCAAGAGGTGGTCAAAGTACTGGAGTTTCAGCTTCAGCATCATTCCCCACAAAGAAATCCCAGGGCTGATCTCCTTCAGAATGGACTGGTTGGATCTCCCTGCAGTCCAAGGGACTCTCAAGAGCCTTCTCCAACACCACAATTCAAAAGCATCAATTCTTCGGTGCTCAGCCTTCTTCACAGTCCAACTCTCACATCCATACATGACCACTGGAAAAACCATAGCCTTGACTAGATGGACCTTTGTTGGCAAAGTAATGTCTCTGCTTTTGAATATGCTATCTAGGTTGGTCATAACTTTCCTTCCAAGGAGTAAGCGTCTTTTAATTTCATGGCTGCAGTCACCATCTGCAGTGATTTTGGAGCCCCAAAAATAAAGTCTGACACTGTTTCCACTGTTTGCCCATCTATTTCCCATGAAGTGATGGGACCAGATGCCATGATCTTCATTTTCTGAATATTGAGCTTTAAGCCAATTTTTTCACTCTCCACTTTCACTTTCATCAAGAGGCTTTTTAGTTCCTCTTCACTTTAAGCCATAAGGGTGGTGTCATCTGCATATCTGAGGTTATTGATATTTCTCCCGGCAATCTTGATTCCAGCTTGTGCTTCTTCCAGCCCAGTGTTTCTCATGATGTACTCTGCATATAAGTTAAATAAGCAGGGTGACAATATACAGCCTTGACATACTCCTTTTCCTATTTGGAACCAGTCTGTTGTTCCATGTTCAGTTCTAACTGTTGCTTCCTGACCTGCATACAGACTGACTAAACACAACAACGAAGAATAAAGAGAGATGGGAGGGAGGTTCAAAAGGGAAGGGATATTTGTATACCTATGGCTGATTCATGTTGAGGCTTGACAGAAAACAGCAAAATTCTGTAAGGCAATTATCCTTCAATAGAAAATAAATTAATTAAGAAAAAAGAATAGTGATTCATATAGTTTGGCTCGATATAGGTACACCAATCTCTATAATCTCCCCATTTATGGGCCATCAACATAAATTACAATCTTAATTTGAATGTCATTGTCTCAAATACTATCTTAAAGACATTGCTTATTGAGATTCGAGGTATTGAGAACTACTTAGAACTTCACTTCTATACAACTAAGAAGCATATGTATTTTTTACTTTGAGAATATGGTAAAAATGATGTCTCCACCATTCTCCTTAACCTTCCTGTAACATGTGGATGATGCAGTGAATAGTAAGTATTGGTGAACTTAAATACTTCTTTGGTAAGACATCTAAAGCATCCAGTAGAATAGGAAATAAAGCATGAAAATATGGAGTGACATCTATATATATAAACTTACTTTCTCAGTCTGGTAATAAGGTCTATAAATGACTTTTCCCAAGCATTCATTTTTATTGTTCTGATGCCGGTTATGACTTCACTAATGGTCCTGATCCTCTTGTCTGTGAGAGCTGCAGTCTTACTCCTGAGGAGACAGACGTGACAGATGAGCTTTAGTGACTACAGCCCAGCTTTCCTTAGCAACAGCAGTAGTGGGCATGGGGGTGGGGGCAAGGGGTGGTGGTCAGGAAGCAAATGGTTCTCTATGGCCCTTTTGCACTTAGAACACAGGCAGATTCTACTCAAAGCACAAATGGATAAGAAGGCTTCAATTAGGAAGTCAACCATTCAGCCCATTTCAAGAAGTAACTTGGAGAATGTGAAGCTTTGGCTAGGGAAGACCTGAAATGAGTCAGATACAAACCATCTATCTGCTCAAGGAGGTCACAGTCAGGTAGGGAAGGCAGAAAGACACCCAGGAAGACAATGTCTGTGCTGTAATAAAAAAGGAGAGAAGTTCTAGGGAGCAGAAAATATGGAACTTAATTCCACCAGGAAAGGAAAACAAGAAGAGCTTCAGAGACCTGGTAGCACTGGAGGAGGGTCTCGAAGGATAAGAAAAATCTTTCCACAGCAAAGACAAGAAAGGAAATTCCAAATAAAGAAAGACACCAAGCACAGACCTGCACACACACAACACACACAAGAACTCAATGAGCTTCAAATAGCACATCTCCATCACCTGACAACCACCCACCTCCAACTCTCTGGGACCTGCTTTAGTCTAACTAGGCCGCAGAATGCTCTTCACCAGCAGCCTCTTTTCTATCACATGTGCTGCTGTGAATGTGGGGCTTCATGAAGACACAATGAAGATGAGCCTGGCCCTTGGGGTGCTTATAATTTAATGGAAACATGAACATAATACCTGAAAAGGCTCTAACACAAGCATAACAAAAATATATGTGGTGAGAAATGGGCCTACAAGATTATCAGTATTTAATAATATTTAAATCTATTTCTGCTTTATTGACTATGCCAAAGCCTTTGACTGCGTAGATCACAATAAACTGTGGAAAATTCTGAAAGAGATGGGAATACCAGACCACCTGACCTGCCTCTTGAGAAACCTATATGCAGGTCAGGAAGCAACAGTTAGAACTGGACATGGAACAACAGACTGGTTCCAAATAGGAAAAGGAGTACAGCAATGCTGTATATTGTCACTCTGCTTATTTAACCTATATGCAGAGTACATCATGAAAAACACTGGGCTGGAAGAAGCACAAGCTGGAATCAAGATAGTCGGGAGAAATATCAATAATCTCAGATATGCAGACGACACCACCCTTATGGCACAAAATGAAAGTGAAAGTGAAGTCTCTCAGTCATGTCTGACTCTTTGCGACCCCATGGGCAGTAGCCTGCACCAGGCTCCTCCGTCCACAGGAATTTCTAGGCAAGACCACTGGAGGGGGTTGCCATTTCCTTCTCCAGGGAATCTTCTCGACCCAGGGATCGAACCCAGGTCTCCTGCAATGTAGACAGACGGTTTACCATCTGAGCCACTGGGGAAGTCCTATGGCAGAAAGTGAAGAGGAACTAAAAAGCCTCTTGATGAAAGTGAAAGTGGAGAGTAAAAAAGTTGGCTTAAAGCTCAACATTCAGAAAACGAAGATCATGGCATCTGGTCCCATCAATTCATGGGGAGAATAGATGGGGAAACAGTGGAAACAGTGTCAGACTTTATTTTTTGGGGCTTCAAAATCACTGCAGATGGTGACTGCAGCCATGAAATTAAAAGACGCTTACTCCTTGGAAGGAAAGTTATGACCAACCTAGATAGCATATTCAAAAGCAGAGACATTACTTTGCCAACAAAGGTCCATCTATTCAAGGCTATGGTTTTTCCAGTGGTCATGTATGGATGTGAGAGTTGGACTGTGAAGAAAGCAGAGCACTGAGGAATTGATGCTTTTGAACTGTGGTGTTGGAGAAGACTCTTGAGAGTCCCTTGGACTGCAGGGAGATCCAACCAGTCCATTCTGAAGGAGATCAGCCCTGGGATTTCTTTGTGGGGAATGATGCTGAAGCTGAAACTCTAGTACTTTGGCTACCTGATGTGAAGAGTTGACTCATTGGAAAAGACTCTGATGCTGGGAGGGATTGGGGGCAGGAGGAGAAGGGGACAACAGAGGATGAGATGGCTAGATGGCATCACTGACTTGATGGATGTGGGTCTGAGTGAACTCCAGGAGTTGGTGATGGACAGGGAGGCCTGGCGTGCTGTGTGATTCACGGGGTCGCAAAGAGTCAGACATGACTGAGAGACTGAACTGAACTGAACTGAAATAACTTGGACATGGGCAAATTCTGCTGAAGGACTGTACTTATTATGATACAGTGCCAAGAGGAGTCAGTGAATGCCTTCACTGTTCCTGTTTCAAATAGGCCTTTAGCATAAGGTTGGAGCCTCCATTGGCTAAGTCTGAAGGGTCTACAACCCACACAAAGAAGAGACTAGAGAAGGCGTTGGTCTTGTTTTTGAACAAAAGCATCAAGCAACTATGATGTTAACTACATATTATCGAATTTTTTTATCTTTTTATTGAAGGATAATTGCTTTACAGAATTTTGTTGTTTTCTATCAAACCTCAACCTGAATCAGCCATAGGTATACATATATCCCCTCCCTTTTGAACTTGCCTCTCATCTCCCTCCCCATTCCACCCCTCTAGGTTGATCCAGAGCCCCTGTTTGAGTTTCTTAGCCATATAGCAAATTCCTGTTGGCTATCTATTTTATATATGGTAATGTAAGTTTCCGTGTTACTCTCTCCATACATCTCACCCTCTCCTCCCCTCTCCCCATGACCACGAGTGTATTCTCTATGTCTATTTCTCCACTGCTGCCCTGTAGGTAAATTTTTCAGTACCATTTTTCTAGATTCCATATATATGCATTAGAATATGATATTTATCTTTCTCTTTCTGACTTACTCCACTCTGTATAATAGATTCTAGGTTCATCCACCTTATTAGAACTGACTCAAAGGTATCCCTTTTTTTGGCTAAGTACTATTCCATTGTGTATATGTACCACGGCTTCTTTATCCATTCATCTGTTGATGGACATCTAGGTTGCTTCCATGTTCTAGCTATTGTAAATAGTGCTGTAATGAACAATGGGATACATGTGTCTTTTTCAATTTTGGTTCCCTCAGCATATATGTCTAGGAGTGGGATTGCTGGGTCATAACACCATACACAAAGATAAACTCAAAATGGATTAAAGACCTAAATGTAAGATCAGAAACTATAAAAACTCTTAGAGGAAAACATAGGCCCAACACTCGATGACATAAATATAAGCAAGATCTTCTCTGACCCACCTCCTAGAGTAATGGAAATAAAAACAAAAGTAAGCAAGAGGGACCTGATTAAACTTAAAAGCTTTTGCACAGCAAAGGAAACTATAGGCAAGGTGAAAAGACAACCCTCAAAATGGGAGAAATAACAGCAAATGAAACAACTGACAAAGGATTAATTTCCAAAATATACAAGCAGTTCATAGAACTCAATACCAGAAAAACAAACAACCCAATCAAAACATGGGGAAAAGACCTAAACAGACATTTCTCCAAAGGAAACATACAGATGGCTAACAAACACATGAAAAGACGCTCAACATTGCTCATTATTAGAGAAATGCAATTCAAAACTCAGAATGGCCCTCATCAAAAGGTCTATAAACAATAAATGCTGCAGAGGGTGTGGAGAAAGGGGAACACTCTTGCACTGTTGATGGGAATTTAAATTGATACAGCCACTATGGAAGATGGTATAGAGATTCCTTAAAAAGCTAGGAATAAAACCTACAGATTATCAATTTTTAAAACCAGTGTTTCTCTTACCGGAGTGATGAAAACAACATCCCAAAGCAGCTTTGCAAAAGCAGAAGAATAATGAGAACCACCATTCCAGCAAGACACGACATTCCTATTTCCATCCAGAGCAGGGCAGTCACTGCGATAGCCTGCAGTGGCCCCACCCACAGATAGTGCAAGAACATTGTTACCTTAAGAGAGAAAGACAAAGCCTTCTTACAATGGTGTAAAAACCAATAAGGATACAGTATGGAAACAATATGCTCTGAAGGAACAAAAGGAACCTAAACAGAAATGATCTCAGTGGGTTTTAAAACTGCTAAAGCAGAAGTCCAAGTGTCCACCCCAGATAATGCCTTTTAGGGGCAGCACAGGGCTGGCTTCAGGGATGTCCCAGGAGAATCAGACCAGCAGCACTGAAGATGTGGATCTTGTGCACAACACAGATGAGCTCAGGGCTTCCCCAAATGCTCTCTGTTCCAGAGTTTAGCCCCCATTTCCCTGGGGAACCGTGGCATCCCCGGAAAGCCTATATTATGGTACCTACCACTTTCTCCAGTAATTACTTGTGTATTTAGCTCCCTGATAGGCTGTGGCTTCTATAGGGCAAAAACTAAGCTTTGCTCATCCCTGAAAGTGAGCAGAGGCCTCACTTCATGTTTGATGAATGAATACTTGAAAGAGAAGTATCTAGTGCAACACAGATCTGACCAACAGCTACAAAGCCCTGGGTAATGTGATCTATGCATAAGGTCAGTGGAAAAAAGACTGTGGAGGGGACGGTAGAGAGGAGGTTGTGTCTTGCTGGGGACCACGGACTTGGCATTATTTTTCGCAGGTACCCTATGCAGCAGGCACTTGAACAGGGTGCAGGGGAAAGAACAATCCCTCCCACCAGGTCTTCATCAACCAGAGGAGGAGGAAGACAGTTCGGCAACAGCCACACCACATGCCAAGGAAGGCCATGCCAGGAGGACCCCTAGGGACACTACCAAAGCTGGGCAAGAACACTGCTGCCTATTTATATATATTAGAAAAACAAAACTCTCATCAACAGAAAAATATATGTAATTACATCAAAGTTGCACACAGAGAAATAAAAGTTGGATAAATACAACCTTTGTCTTACATCCTTAATGGAATCCTGGCCGACACCAAACCCTGGCACCTCTCATCCCAATAAGCTGAACCCAGTGAGAAGGATGGGAAATGGAGGAGGATCCTTCAGGGGCAGCTTACCTGGTCAAACCTGTTCACATCGTTGGACAGCAGGTTGACTATCTGGCCTGTGGTGGTCTTCCCCATGGCTGAGCTACTCAGGCGAAGGGCCTGAAATGAGAGAGGGAGACAGAGATCCGGATTCCTAAGGTGATACCAAGTCATCTTAGAACATAACTCAATGGAGCATGTGTTCCAGAAGTCTTGAGTGGTGTCAGCAGGAGCAGGATGACCCCTGACAGCAGGGCTCTAGGGACCCTTGTTCACCCTCTAACTCCTGAGTGTGGCAGCAGCCCCTCCAGCAAGGACGGCAAAGGGAGGAGCAGGAGGTAGAAGCAAAATCCCCGTCCTATTTCAGTGAACTTGGACCTGTCTGAAGGGTAAAGGGTGTAGGTTTACACTTAAGAGACAACTAAGTAATTTTGAGCCAAATTAGATGAGAGCAGAAAAGCTAATTTAAGGAAGGAAATTTGGAGACTTGGACTACAAATCTGGACTCAATCATTAATTCTGTGGGTGACAATATTTAAACACTTCAGGCTTAGATTGTTCGTTCTGAAATGAGCAAGTATAATATTCAAAACACTGTTGCTGTGAGGAAACTGTGTTCTTAATGCCAGTCTGCTGACTTACAAAAGCCACAACCCGTGTTACACAATCCCTTTATTTAGTAAGAAAACTGCCCTAGAGATCTGAGGAAACTGAAGACACACCAGGAGCTGCTTCAGCAGACCGCCAACTGGAGCCACTGATCCAAACACAATGTCATACTTTATAAAAATGCTTCGTTTACTCCTCAAATTAAAGAAGAAAACCCATGATCAAGTGAGACTGTAAAATTATATAACCACAATGGAAGAGAATATGAAAGTTCCTCAAAAATTAAACAAGAAATTATCATACAATACAGAAATTATACTACTAAGGATATACTCAAGTAAAACTAAAAACACAAACTTGAATGGACAATTTACACTCATATTCAGAGCATCTATGTTCACAATAGCTAAAAGGTGGAAACAACTGTCCATTGACAGATGAGAGGATACACAGAATGTTGTATAGACCTATAATGTAATGTTATTCTGTCTTAAAAAAGAATTAAATTATGACACCTGCTACAACATGGATGAACCTTGCAGATATTGTGCTACAGGACATAAGCCACACACACACAAAATAACAAACACTGTATGATTCCACTTAACAGAGGTACCTACAATAGTCAAATTCACAGAGAAGAAGAACGGTGCTGGGTAAGGGGACAGGGGTCGGGGAGTTAGTGTTTAATGGGTGCAGAGGTTCAGTTTGGGAAAAACAAAAAGTTTCAGAGTTGAATTATGGTGATGGCCACCAACAATGTGAATGTACCTAATGTCACTAAATGCTGCATTGAAAAGGAGTGAAAATAGGACACTTTGTGCAGTGTATATTTCCCCACAAAAAAAAAAAAAAAAGATCAATGTTCAAAAGCCAGAAGTAACTTTACCAAATTTGTGACAATGTATTAATAAATAAATGGCAGGTCATTTGTATTTATGGAACCTCCCACAGGATCATTCAAAATTCAGCTGAAAAGAGCATGAAAATGCTGAATGGGCCATGCTAGGAGTGCCAGATGTGCAGCCTTAGAGATCCCCTGGAGACCTGCCCCAGCCTGGGATCCATGGTGTAGACAAACTACACCTACGAGCTTAGCAGCCACTCCATTTCTAACACTCGACCTGGTTTCTTCCCAGGACCAGGGATCAGGAGGTGGGGCCCAAGATGAACCACAAACGTTCAGAGGGGCCTTTCAGAGCTGCTTTGTCGCACCAGTTTTTGGGTCCTAGGGAATCAGTCCACCTGTAACCTGAAAAGGAGTGTCTTGTTTCTACAACAGCAGGACTCTAGACGCAAGGCTGTGACCAAGGAAACCTGTCTTTCCCATGTTTCTGGAATTTCAGATTATGTCAATGGTGTAATCCCCACAATTTCTGACTTCATACAGGAACCATCTTGTGGGTATAATTAAGGCAGCATATGAACATCTCGGGAGATGGTTACATTCACATAAGGCAACGTGCCAGGTCAGATCACATTTCCAAAAGGCAAGATTTCAAAGTGTTAGAGGGAAGAGGAAGAAAAACAAGTGGACAATGGCTCACCTATGCAGCAAAGAGTGAGCTTTGACTAAACCATCACCTCACACCTAACTTAAAGCTGTCACAATGCAGTTCTGGTAAAATTTCATAATTATTATGAGAGTGATGGAGAAGGAAATGGCAACCCACTCTAGTATTCTTGCCTGGAGAAACCCATGGACAGAGGAGCCTGGCAGGCTATGGTCCATGGGGTCACAAAGTGTCGGACACAACTGAGCGACTATCACTCACATGAGAGTTAAGCATGATCTGAAAAGACAGTTAGCCAATTGGTGGGAAAATCTTGAGTATCCACCTCCTAAATGGTTAAAGATGCAACAGAATAACAAAGATGATGTTGAACAGCAATGAAGACACTGACTGGAATGTGTGGGCACTGCTGAGATTTCCACATCACCCAGAAGGAAACCAACTCAGATGCTGCTGCCAAACAAGACAGTGAGGTCTCCAGGTTCACTCAGTCCCGGGATGTACAAGACTCTGATCAAGGAGAGATGAGACGACATCTCACTTTCTGCTGACAGAAGTATTCCAAAGAAATGGAAGTTCTAGATAAGTAGCAACCAGGTAAAAGAAGCAATATTTTAAATTTAAGCTGTTTGGGTTTATCTTTCAATGAGGGCTATATTTATTAATAAAAATGGCATATGTTTAAGGTTACCACATGATGCTTTTATATAAATACACATTGGGAAATGATTACTATATTAAAACCACTTAAAATATCCACTACCTAATACAGTTATCCTATTTTACATGTGTGGTGAGAACACTTAAGATCTACTCTCTTGGAAAATTTCAAGGCTACAATACAGTCAAATAAGGATTTTTTTTTAAAGCAAACAGTCTGAGGCAAAGAGGTATCCAAGGTCAAATTTAAACAGAACCCTTCAGCTCTTGACACTTATATATCTGTGGCAATACCTTTGTAAAGATACCTGAAATCCTTATTCCTTTTATACTAGTTTAGACCAGGGTAAACTGTGAAATAATTTCCTGGCATTCCTCAATACAAAATCGGTGAACACATTAAATCAGTTCTAATTAAAATTGCTATGATGCATACTAAAGATAAAAGGAAATATTGTATTAAAGTAGCTTCAATGAAGAGCAACAAATTCTCTCTGGAATGAATGAAACAGTGTAAAATTTCAAGTTTTATCTCAAAAACCCTACTATTTTCTTTAATATCATCAACAACAATCACATTCATAGAATGTAGTGAGTGAGTCTATATTTGGCATGAATTCTCTTTGTATTTTCTCTAATTAACATAACTATATTGAATATAATTAGATGGGTATTTTAAAATTATAATCATTCCCTTTCTCAAATACATTATCTGCTTCTAGATATAATTTTATAGATCCAATCTCCTTAGTTCCCTTTTAAATGAATATCTGATGTAAATTAAGGTTTTAATGAACAACAAGAAAAATTTTCTGTAAACAGCACTATGGGATCTAAACATGAAGACACTGAAAATCAGCATGATACTTTTGATGCTTATTTTTAAATATAAATTTAATATTTTAAAAATATAATTTAATATTAACTTAATACTACAAATTTAGTGGGTATTATGCCACAGCCTATGGCTAAAAGTTATCAAAGGCAGCCCTCACATGATCTCAAAAGAAAATTTTTCATTATTTATTGGTAAAGTTTACTTCAACAACAACAAACTTGGCTTGATGCAAATAGCAAGCTTCTTTAGGAAGGTGTAAACGATCCCAGTTATGTAATTTTTAGTTTATAGAGAACCTTCCCTAAATGTCCCTGATGCTTCAGGAGAGGAACACACCATAGTACCGAGCGACACTCACCTTGCGGTAGATCATATGGCACACGGCTACTCTCAGCCTCATCCCCACGCGCTGCATGTGGTAGAAGCACAAGTGGTGCAGAACGGCCCACAGGAGCACACAGGCGCTCAGCCCTGCCGCGTAGCCGCAGGCTTCATGCAAAGCGGCAGAATCGGTGGGATCGTAGTTTTCAACGTAACTAATCATTTTCCCCAAAAATATGGGCTGAACGACTCTGGTGCCTTCCTAAAAGGAAAAAAAGGCTTAATTAGAAATGTCAGTTTTTCTTAATACAAGATTTACTTTTAGCATTAGCAGGTTAAAAATACATTTTGACAAAATGCTACATTCATGGCTAATTTAAAAGAAAAATATGCAGATCCACTATCTCCTATAAGACAAGCAGGCAACAGTTTAACCTTACGGCAAAATTTTACATTAAAAGATAGTAAAGCCTTAGTACTTTATGCCTAATACACTGTGGATACTCAGTATAAATATCACAACCAGTGCTTTAGAAGTCATTTGGCACAATACAAGTGAGCCTTAAGATGAATAAAGAAAAAGGTGGCAGAAGAAGAGGAAGAAATCTGCTTCCATATGAATTAGCCTGCTGGCAGCCTGCCCCTGTCCCCTGTCCTCTCAATGACCCAGCCCAAGAGAAAGTCAACCTGGTTCACATACGGGAGACACACTTTCATCACCTTCTTCAGGAATCTTTATGAACTGATAGCCTGGCACAAACACCCCTCCTTTCCATCCCAAACTCCACATGTCTGTAGATTAAGAGAAAGGAACCAGCTTCAGTTGGAAGACCACAAAGAAATCAGTCTTGGCAGCTCTGCAGGCTCTCAGCTCCTGAGAGCACTGCCCTCACTATATCTCTACCCTTCTAGAAGTCAGAATGTTCCTTGGAGTAAAAAAATTAAACATGGTGGGAGACCAAGCTAAAAAAATGATGTCTTCCGTAGTTCTCCATCCACCATCCACTGCAAGTGGTTTGGAAGAAATGTTCCCAATCCTCCCTTCCCCCAAGGCTAAACCAATTGACACAAGGTGCACTGAGGCTTCCACTCTGAGTAAGACTTAGGAAGCAAGTTTCTTTCTCAAAAAAAAGGCAAAGAAACAGCACACCTACCCTACCCCTGCCAACAGCCACTTCACCCCACAACTTACTTCCTTCTCTAGTCACCCCTTGAAGGTCTCCTTTTCCCAGGTTCCCTCTTCCTTTACCATCAAGGAAAACCACTCAATGAATGAAAACCACTCACCTAACGTAAACATCTCCAGCCTCAACATCATTTCCTATACAAAACTTCATAAAAGACAAATGTTAAAAGTTGGAAAGTCTTTCAGGAACAGGGCTTTTTCTTTTTGGCAATCCACCTTACTAACACAGACAGGAATAAGCAACTGACAGGTTTGCCTTTGAGAGCTCTCCTTCTAACTGTCTGAAGCTGAGGAAGCCACATACAAGAGGAAGGGAAGGGGAATCCATAACACCAAACAACAAAAAAAACTAAAGCATTTTCTTAGCCAACTAGTGCCTGATCAGGATATTTATCAAAAAGATGTCCCCATGCCTCATATGGATGTCTCATTAAACCTCAGTATTTCTGTCTTGTTCTACCACACATCCTCACACGACGGATCGGCACACAACAGGCGACGTCTCACAGGCTCGGCACCAACTGCCCTCTCCTTCCATGAAGGGCAGGGACATTTTCATCTACTATAGAGATAAAGAGAAACACTATTTAGCTGAAGAAGTATAAGTATCAGATGATCAGACAGCAGCAAAACAATCAGTTCTGATCACATTCCCACGTCGTCTCCTGTCATCCGCATCCCCAAGAGGGCCATAGGAACCTCTTTGGAAGAGTCCCATCGATACAGCAGATTGTCACAACCCACACTGGTTTATAGAGTGTTCCTGACTATGAAATGGGGAGGTCCACACAGCAGTAAGCCTAAAAAAGTCCAAATTGTACCACCCTGGGCACGTCCAGCCGCAGGTGTCGCCAAGGGCAGTCCCCAAGTGCTGCACCACATAACCACCTAGAAGCCCAGCATGGAATATCTGCCATCCCCAAATTTCCTGAAATTTATGATTCTTTTTGGGAATCACTGTTGCCTTTTACTCAGCTCTCCATTTGAGCCTAACATCCTTGTAATTACAGGAGAAATAAGTAAATCACTCACCAAAGAGAATATGGTTAAGTGCAACAAATCCAGCAAAAAAAAGTAAATAAAGGCAGATCACTACCACCTAAACATATCTGGTTTTTTTCTTCACTGAGAACAATATTTAATAACCAGTTGTGGGACTTCCCTGGTGGTCCGGTGGCTAAGATTCCACACTCCCAATGCAACAGACCAGGGTTAGATCCCTGGTCGGGGAACTAGATCCCACATGTGGCAACTAAGACCCAGCACAGACAAATAAATAAATATTTTTAAAAAGTTTATAAAAAGCCTCATTAAGGTTAATGCCAGTTTAGGGCCCATATCTTAAACTTATCTGCCAATTCTTTTTTTTTTTTTTTTCCTGATAACGATTTTTCTTTCTTTGGATCTTGAATAAAATTTTCAAAAAATAATAAGTTTTTCAGTCATTCTCTCTCTTTT
>NW_020190993.1:0-4920 GCF_002263795.3 Bos taurus | reverse complement strand
GTGACTGATCATGCACTGATCACGTGGCTCTCATGCACTGATCACTTGGCTGGTCATACACTGATCACGCAGCTACCATGTACTGGTCACGTGACTGATCATGCACTGATGACGGTAATTGATCATGCACTGATCATGTGGCTGATCATGCACTGATCACGTGACTGATCATGCACTGTTCACGTGGCTGAGCATACACTGATCACGTGATTGACATGCACTGATCACTTGGATATCATGCACTGATCACGTGGCTATCATACACTGTTCACGTGTCTGACCATGCACTGATCACATGGCTGATCATACACTTCTCATGTAACTGATCATGCACTTATCACGTAATTGATCATGCACTGATCACGTGGCTGATTCATGCAATGATCTGTAGCTACCATGTACTGGTCCCGTGAGTGACCATGCACTGATCACGTAATTGATCATGCACTGATCACGTGGGCTGATTCATGCACTGAACACGTTACTGACCATGCACTGATCACGTGACTGATCATGCACTGATCACGTGGCTATCATGCACTGCTCACGTGGCTGATCATGCAATGATCACGCAGCTACCATGTACTGTCACATGACTGATCATGCACTGAATCACGTAATTGATCATGCACTGATCACCTGGCTTTATCATGCATTCATCATGTGGACTGATCATGTGCTGATCATGTTTGGTGTCACACACTGAATCATGTGCATCTGCAGGCAATGAACAAAGAGCTGAGTAGGCAGGAATCAGTCAGCAGGCTATAATCATGAAACTCAGCTTTGAGAAATCATGCTGCTCAAGCTGGCAATAATCAAGTAGATGAGCAGGCAGAAATTATGCAGCACAGGTGGCAATTGTCAAGGAGAGGACAGGCAGGAATCGTACAGCTCAGCTGGCAATTGTCAAGCAGATGAGCAGACAGTAATCACGCAGCTCAGCAGGCCCTTATCACGTGACTGAGCATGCACTGTTCACGTGGCTGATCACACACCTATCACGTGAATAATCATGCACTGATCACGTGGCTCTCATGCACTGATCACGTGATTGCGCATGCACTGATCACGTAATTGTATGCACTGCTCACGTGGCTATCATGCACTGATGACGTGGCTGATCATGCACTGATCACGTAGCTATCTTGCACTGATCACGTGGCTGATCATACACTCATCACGGGACTGATCGTGCACTGATCACGGCGCTATCATGCATTGTCTACATGACTCCACATGCACTGATCTCGTGGATGATCATGCACTGATCACGTGACTGACCATGCACTGATCACGTGGCTGATCATGCACTGATCACATAATTGATCATGCACTGATCATTTGGCTGATCATGCACTGATGACATGGCTGATCATACACTGATCACGTGACTGATCATGCACTGATCACTTGACTGATCAGTTGGCTATCATGCACTGATTACTTGGCTGATCATACACTGATCACGGGACTGATCATGCACTGATCACGTCTATATCATGCACTGATCACATGACTGCCCATGCACTGATCACCGGGATGATCATACACTGATCATGTGACAGATCATGCACTGATCACGTGGCTATCATGCACTGCTCACACGCTGTTCATGCATGATCACGTAGCTACCATGTACTGGTCACGTGGTGATCATGCACTGATCACGTAATTGATCATGCACTGATCATGTGGCTGATCATGCACTGATCATGGCTGATCTACACTGATCACGTAACTGATCATGCACTGATCACGTGCCTGGTCATGCACTGATCACGTGCTATCATGCACTGATCACTTGGCTGATCATACACTGATCACGTGCTGTCATGCACTGATCACGTGCTGATCGTGCACTGATCACGGCGCTATCATGCACTGACTACATGACTCACATGCACTGATCGTGGATGATCATGCACTGATCACGTGGCTGACCATGCACTGATCACTGGACTGATCATGCACTGATCACATGGCTGATCATGCACTGATCACGTGGCTATCATGCACTGCTCACGTGGCTGATCTGGCAATGATCACGTAGCTACCATGTACTGGTCACGTGACTGATCATGCACTGATCACGAAATTGATCATGCACTGATCATGTGGCTGATCATGCACTGATCACGTGGCTGATCATACACTGATCACGTGACTGATCATGCACTGATCACGTGACTGATCATGCACTGATCACGTGGCTATCATGCACTGATCACTTGGCTGGACATACACTGATCACGTGCCTGGTCATGCACTGATCACGTGCCTGATCATGCACTGATCACGTGACTGATCATGCACTGATCTCGTGTCTGATCGTGCACTGATAACGTGGCTATCATGCACTCCTCACGTGGCTGATCATGCTATGATCACGCAGCTACCATGTACTGGTCACATGACTGATCATGCACTGATCACGTGACTGATCATGCAGTGATCACGTGGCTATCGTGCACTACTCACGTGGCTGATCATGCAATGATCATGTAGCTACCATATACAGGTCACGTGAATGATCATACACCCATCAGGTGACTGATCATGCACTGATCACGTGGCTATCATGCACTGATCACGAGACTGATCATACACTGATCACGTCTATATCATGCACTGATCACATGAATGCCCATGCACTGATCACGTGGATGATCATACACTAATCATGTGACAGATCATGCACTGATCACGTGGCTGATCATGCACTGATACCGTGACTGAGCATGGACTGATCACATGACTATCATGTAGTGATCACGTGACTTAATGGCGCTGATCATGTGACTGATCATGCACTGATCATGTTTGCTATCATACACTGATCATGTGCCTCTGGAGGCAATAAGCAAAGAGCTGAGTAGGCACGAATCATACAGTCAGCAGGCAATAATCATGGAACTCAGCTGTGAGGAATCATGCTGCTCAGCTGGCAATAATCAAGCAGCTGAGCAGGCAGGAATTACACAGCACAGCTGGCAATTGTCAAGCAGATGACAGGCAGGAATCGTGCAGCTCAGCTGGCAATTGTCAAGCAGATGAGCAGACAGTAATCACGCAGCTCAGCAGGCCCTGATCACGTGACTGAGAATGCACTGTTCACGTGGCTGATCATACACTGATCACGTGATTGATCATGCACTGATCACTTGGATATCATGCATTGATCACGTGGCTGATCATACACTGTTCACGTGTCTGACCATGCACTGGTCACGTGGCTGATAATACACTGCTCACGTAACTGATCATGCACTGATCACGTGGCTATCATGCACTGAATACGTGGCTGAACATGCACTGTTCACGTGACTGCTCATGTACTGATCATGTGATTGATAATGCACTGATCACGTGGCTATCATGCTCTGCTCACGTGTCTGATCATTCAACGATCACGTAGCAACCATGTACTGGTCTCGTGACTGATCATGCACTGATCACGTAATTGATCCTGCACTGATCACGTGGTTCATCACGCACTGATCCGGTGGCTGATCAGACACGTATCACGTGACTGATCATGTACAGATCACGTGACTAATCATGAAGTGATCACGTGGCTATCCTGCACTGATCACGTGGATATCTTGCACTGATCACGTGGCTGATCACACAGGTATCACGTGACTGATCATGCACTGATCACGTGGCTATCATGCACAGATCACGTGGCTGATCATGCAATGATCACGTAGCTACCATGTACTTGTCACGTGACTGATCATGCACTGATCACGTGGCTGATCATGCACTGATATCATGCACTGCTCACGTGGCTGATCACACACGTATCACGTGACTGATCAGGCACTGATCACGTGGCTATCATGCACAGATCACGTGGCTGATCATGCAATGATCACGTAGCTACCATGTACTGCTCACGTGACTGATCATGCACTGATCACGTGACTGATCATGGACTGATCACGTGGCTGATCATGCACTGATCACGTGGCTGATCATGCACTGATCACATGACTGATCATGCACTGATCACCTGGCTTATCATGCATTCATCATGTGACTGATCATGTGCTGATCATGTTTGGTGTCACACACTGATCATGTGCATCTGGAGGCAATGAACAAAGAGGTGAGTAGGCAGGAATCAGTCAGCAGGCTATAATCATGGAACTCAGCTTTGAGAAATCATGCTGCTCAGCTGGCAATAATCAAGTAGATGAGCAGGCAGAAATTATGCAGCACAGGTGGCAATTGTCAAGGAGATGACAGGCAGGAATCGTACAGCTCAGCTGGCAATTGTCAAGCAGATGAGCAGACAGTAATCACGCAGCTCAGCAGGCCCTTATCACGTGACTGAGCATGCACTGTTCACGTGGCTGATCACACACCTATCACGTGAATAATCATGCACTGATCACGTGGCTCTCAGGCACTGATCACGTGATTGCGCATGCACTGATCACGTAATTGTATGCACTGCTCACGTGGCTATCATGCACTGATGACGTGGCTGATCATGCACTGATCACGTAGCTATCTTGCACTGATCACTTGGCTGATCCTACACTCATCACGGGACTGATCATGCACTGATCACGTGTCTATCATGCACTAATCACGTGGCTATCATTCACTGATCACGTGGATATCATACACTGATCACGTGGATGATCACACACGTATCACATGACTGATCATGCACTGATCACGTGGCTATCATGCACTGATCACGTGGCTGATCATGCAATGATCACGTAGCTACCATGTACTGGTCACGTGACTGATCATGCACTGAACACGTGAATAATCATGCACTGATCACGTGACTGATCATGCACTGATCATGTGGCTATCATGCAGTGCTAACTTGGCTGATCATGCAATGATCACGCAGCTACCATGTACTGGTCACGTGACTGATCATGCACTGATGAC